>NW_019724753.1:219283-301650 GCF_002891405.2 Cryptotermes secundus
AAAAAAGAAGATCAACGGATAAAAATAAATAATAGAATAAAATATTAATACAGTAAATAGAGAATAATACACTCAAATACTACTCCAAGAGTCAAAACTTTTAACTTGACTGTACAAGGAAGAATGCTCTTGAGACGTCTGCTCGCACTGAATGCAGACGATTGACTAATCAGAACACCCCTCAAATTCACGAATGGACCTGCCCATCCACTGCGCAGCTTTTCCTGGACTGTCACTTCTAAATACTAGAACTTTACAGCCTCGACCTTCGCCCAAGGAGAACAGAGCGTGCTTATACTATAAGTAGGCGAATTCGAAGTGTCGCTCAAGGAATATAATGTAGAAGGTGGGTGATGGCAAGATTATCTACAGAGAACATTGCCACGTATACGGAGTGGTGTATAATAACCAGTGGGCTTTGATTTCAACGACCTTTATTTGGATGTATACATGGATTGTTCAATTGAAACCCGTTCGCTTTCCCAGGTGAGTATGTAACAAGAGCCCAGAAAATTCCTGGTACTTTAATGGGGTACTTACCTCAGCGTCTGTTAGGTCTACGTTTATCAGCCTTTACTCCTTCGTCCACAATAATCCCGGAATATGTAAGTTAGAACTGTTTCTGATTAAGCACTATGCCATGAAGGCGTATGGAGAACAGATGTACAGAGGCACATATTCTTGACCACCGCAATGGCTGCGAGTAGTCAGCTTCACTCCCCGATCGCTTTACTCCGAAGAAACGGACCCAGTAACATCTGAAACCTCAGATATAAATCATAATTTTACCTGGAATAATTTAGCCTTGTGAATCGAATTGCAGCTCCCTAAAAGCATGATTATATAATCATATTCTTTAAGGTTAACTGAAGAGATATGTTATTTAAGGGTAAAGGAAATATTCTTTTGAAGATTTTGTGTAAAAGGTGTATTTAAAATATCTTGCAATATGAGAATTTCTTTCATCATATCGGGATCCTCCCCACCATGCCTCATATTTCTGCTTCATTACCATGCTTCTCTTTGTTGCGCAATATCTCAGCACTACGTCTAATCAGGCAGACAACCGCCCGAGGACATGCTACAATCTACTACACTCTACTTCAGTTGGCAATGCAACTTTAATTGCAAAGATAATCAATTTAATTTTCGCCTCCCTTTCACTCGTTTTCATTCTCTGTGAAGCTGTTAAAAGCACACCCTCTGGTCTACCCCGTGGATATTTGGCTCTCTTAAGCGGGTCCACCTGACATTCTGCGCTTCAGTGAACATAATAAGTGCGCAAAACATCCTTCATATTGCGTCATAACGTCAGTAGGCAAGCGCACGCTCTAACTGCCTGCAGATGCTTTAGGAAGTCTGTCCTGTAAAACAAATAATTTAATAAGAAGGGGGTTAGGAACGTGATAAATGAGGTGAAGTGAAGGTATGTGGGAAATCATAAAAAATGCAGGGAAGTGAAGCGAAGTGAAGTGAAGTGAAGTGAAATAAGTGAAATGAAATGGATTGAGTTGAAGGGAGGTAAACTGCGGTAAGGATGTGACGGTTACGCATGTGCCGAAAAGTGGAATGAATGTGAGGTCATTGCGGGGTCAGTGCACCAGTCCATGAAGATACGAAATGTTACTGTATTGGTGCATAGTATGCTCATTTTCTTTTTATTCTCATTAAAATGTATTTATTTATTATTATTCTCTCAACTCTCAGACTAACTGATTGTATTTATATTGGTATTTTATTGGGAATTATTTTTGAATGGTGACTGTAAGGGCAGTTTTACTGTACTGTAATGGTATTAATTGTGTTTAGTGTATGTCTCTTATTGTTGTGTAGTTTTGTGTACTTTGCTTTGTTTGAGTGTGGCGGACTATTTTCTGTGTTGTGAATTACTGCATTACCACTTCCACCAGGCAAAAACCCGTTTGGAGTCAAACTAAATAATCATATTCATCTGTATCTCTGGCATGATAATTCTTGTACCTTACAAACAGAATCCAATAACTTAAGTAACGATCTACATACTGAACCTACGTCACACCTCGAATAGGCAGGCTTACGGAAGAAAACTCCCATGTGTTCACTGAGATTTCCCGGTAACGACTATTTTGTTCCCATTTTATATCTAGTAACTTGTTTCTGTGCTTAATTAATTAAGCAGTAAGCCATAAAACATGTGGAGGCGTAGAGGTATAGTTCCAGGCATTCTTAATATCTGCATGAGGTTAGATGAGTGGTCAGCTTCATGCCCCACCGCTTTATAACGTGGGAAATCAGTCCCCGGCACACATCGGATAGGCTGGGTGGGTCTCAGAGCATGTCTGGAACCGGTGGAGAAGAGAAAAAACTTTCCATAACGAAAATCGAACCCCTGTCGTCCGGCCTCTAGTCCGGCGCAATACCGACTCCTATGTCACTAACTAATATTGAGCCAATATCAAAAAATATTTTATGCACAGCTTACTAGGACATTCTCATGCAGGCATAGAGACAAACTTCCCTGTATCATAGAACAGTGGGACCTAAACAAACAGGAACTTTATGGTACTGTTTGTGTAGTCCCAAATGTTCAGAGTTCCTGAACCACATTTGAGAGTTTTACGGTTCGGATTACAGCCAGTGACCACATAGCCCGGAATTCTTTAATACTACAAAGAGATTTCAGACGGTATTCCTGAAACAAGGACACGAGCAATTCTCTGCCTACTTTTTGTGATTATTAGAAAACAACTAATTTAACGACAAATAGCGTTAGTAGTTGATATAATGTCGTGCTTTAGACTTCTGAAGACCATTGGAAACTACATGTACAAAGTTCTTTGTCTTTCGTATAATTCTCAAGATAAGAAGTGATTATTTACTTAAACATGGCTGATGGATTAGTTTTTGTGACTGAGATTTCTTGTGTTTCCTGTGAGGTAGGAATTGAATTTATTATTATTATTATTATTATTATTATTATTATTTTACTGCAATTGGGTGTTCAGACAAGGTACAGACTGGTACAGACAAGGAAAGTCTATAACGTAAGGGAATAATGCAAAACAAAATACAAAAAAAAACACAAGGTACACACAGTGCAAATCCAAACATATAAAGTTATAAAAGGGCATTTACTTGTGCTCCTTTCACTGCACTCGAACAAGGACACTTCACATTACTTCACTTGCTTCCATTCAAAATGTGCCTAATGCCTCTGTACTTGCAACAGCATTCCTAACCCTCTTTCTAAAAGTGTTTAGTTTATAGGGGAAAGATGCTAGTATACATTATCTACGTAAATATCAGAAATCAATAAAACGATCGCGTCTTTTGACTAAAAAGATAACAGCGTAAGCTACTGATATTTTAGTCAGTAAAGATGCCTCATGCCGGTCACGGTAGCCGAGCGGTCTAAGGCATGCACTGTCTTCGCTCGCTCGGAAGCCGGGATCGTGGGTTCGAATCCCACTCAGGGCATGGATGTTTGTGTGCGTTTTTCTGTGGTTGTGTACAGGTAGAGGCCTTGCGACGAGCTGATCACCCGCCCAAGGAGTCCTACCGAATGTGTAAGATCTAGAAAAACCGAAGTGAACGGAGTTCATGGAGGTAGGCCTAGGCCCACTTAGGCTGTAGTGCCAAGGGGGGGGGGGAAGATGCCTCATGGCAGTTGTACTCGTACAATTGCAGATAGACTGCAGACAACTCGTGCTGTCTCTCTCTCTCTCACTCTCACTCAGACTTCAAAAGTAAAGTTACGAATGACTTACGCTGAAAACAACCGTGGTAATTTCCCGTATGTACATCGATATGAAAATTGGATTCCACGCATTTACAGCTGCATGAGAAACGAACAGAAATGAGATTTGAGGTTTTCATGACGGATGACATTCATACTGTGTTCCTCTGGGTCAAGACTCTGTGTACTCTGGTGCGTGGGTACCAACACTTTGGAGTGTACTGTCCTTAGGCCGCGCCGTAGCTCAAGCGGTTAGTTGCTGGCTTCCCACCAAAGCGGCCCGGGTTCGATCCCGGGTCTGGTCAAGTTTGATTTGTGGTGGACAAAGTGGCGTTGGGGCGGGTTTTCTCCGAGTACTTCGGTTTCCCCTGCCAATCTTCATTCCACCAAATTCTCCATTATCATAATCACCCGGGGCAGGCTGCAATAGACCAATCAGTAGCCGCCGTGCCGAGTGGACCCAGTTGGACTCCACCCTTCACTAAGCGAATTTAAATAAAAAAAATTAATACTCAAATATGCATTTCTACGCAGGATAAGACTGTTTTTTTTTATTTATTTATGACCTATTTAACGACACTGTCGGTATATCAGACTGTATAACACTGACTGGTAGTATTAATAGTGTAATTAACTTCAGATGATATGGAAGGAAGTGGTCGCAGCCTAACTATAGTAAAGTGATATGTAAGCGTTTCTATCAAACAAAACTAGCAAATACGTTGCCGCGAATATAAGATACTTAAACACAAATCATTGCCTGGTGTTAAACGTTTCCATAGATACGCAGATGAAAAGTGGAGACTCTTGGAAAACAGATCGTTTCTGCCGATGCAACAAACATTTTCCATGGATATGCGCAAGCAACACACACACTCCATGGATACTGCGAAATTATACAAGGGGCTGTTAAGAACGCAAGCAATTCCCTGTGGAAGCAGAGTCGAATACCTCCACCGTAGCTTTGCGAGTCGTAGTAGGCAACATAAAAGGAAGTCTCGAATATGTGGTCGCGAGTCCCACTATACTCGTACCCGAGAATGACTGCGCTGGCGAGGGCTGGCAACAATTCTAAACGACAGATCCGTCCTCTCGTCAGCGAGGGCGTCCCGCATCAACAAACCCCCAACTGTCTGATAGTAATGAAAATCTTGTCGTATGCCCCAGATGAGTGTTTTATTCCAAGACAGACTGGCCGACTGAACGTCGGTCGTAACAGAAGTCTCAGACTAAGAACGCAAGCAGTCGTACATGAGGAGTCATTCGTTAGTCATTCGTCATTCTGAGCCCCCACCTACTAGTTGGGGGGGGGGAGAGGTTGCTCTCTATGTATTGTATTCGTATTATTTCCAAGACCACCAAATAAAACACAACTGACGTAAACAGTCAATTCAATAAACATTTAATAACAGATTAAATAAATACTACCAAAAGAAAACATTACAATAATTAGGCATCCCCGGGCCCGTGATCTCTCCACACAACTCGGAGACCCCGCCCTTCTCCGCCACAGGCGGCGTGTAAGACATATTACGTGAAACAGACGCTACAATATTCCATCTCCAACAAAAACAATCCAAAAGAAGCTTACAGAGTCTGCTAAGACTCAACAATCATGGATATTACCTGAGATGGGCCCTCCTGCCTGGAGTCTACTGCCAAATCGACTTTTCCCAGGCGCCGGCCTAAACAGAAATTTCTCACGGAGCGACACGTCCGTTTGCTACGACGTTCCAGGCAGAAGAGGGCTGGTGCCTCAGCCGAATCAGGAAAGACAGAAGGTGGTGACGTAAGATGCGCCACGGAATAAGGAGAAGTGGTAAGGGATGTAGGAAAACAAATGGTAGGAGCCTAGGCCACCGTCGCTCAGAGAGGGCACCACATCCAATGAGCCGAAGAGATCGGCTCAATTCGGAATTCAGTCACGAAGAAGACGTGACTGATTCGTAATCAGAACGAAGCTAGTCGCAACAGAAGACAGACTAGAAGGGAAGCCAGTCGCAGTCCAGCCAGAATGGGGCGAGACTTAGACAGTCATAGGCAGCGCCATAGCTCAAGCGGTTAGTCGTTGGCTTCCCACCGCTGCGGCCCGGGTTCGATCCCGGGTCTGGTCAAGTGGGATTTGTGGTGAACAAAGTGGCGCTGGGGCAGGTTTTCTCCGAGTACTTCGGTTTCTAAGCGAGCGAAGACAGTACATACCTTAGCCTGGTAGACATAACACACACAATTGTCTCACTCAAGAATGCCATTATTGGCCTCAAATGGAACCCACACATAGCCACAGATGTGACTTTCTGTGAATCGTGTATATAGTTGCTCCCCATGTAGCGAAGTCGTGTAGGGTAAAACAACCCAATTTCGTGACGTAGATTATTTAGTGCGCGTTCTGCAGTTAGATTGAACAGTTTTCCATAGATGACTTCATAGAAACGCGATACTGCGCCATGCTATGGTGACGAGATATCAAATTACCTAGAAGTACCACCATTATTTCCGACAGTGCCAAACTAACTCAACTTTCATAAGTAAATCAACGCTACAGAGATTCTGAGAAGGGACCCCTTCACGTTGAGTCGACCTGTGACTTATCTACTTACCAACTTATAACTACGACAAAACCTGATGACCCCAAAAACATACCCTTACTTTTAAGCTTATATTTCAAATGTAACTCCAGTAGTGAATTTGAAAAAATCTGAATTTTAAAAGAAAATTTTAATCTTTAATTTTTAATGTTATTTTCAATGACAAAAATAAATTACTAAATAATGATAAAGATAAAAATAAAGCTATCCTTGTAACAGGCCGTGAAGATCCATAGGGTTGTGAGACGTCGAGGCTCCCACATTATCTTTAGACAATCGGCTCCCAAATTGTGGTAGGGTTGTCAGCCTTAAGTGCCGGCCGCCCTTTACCTGCAGGAAGATTCCTGGTACTCATTTCTGTTAGAGGCTGAATGCTGCTGGAAGGATTAGGTCAATTGAAAAGAAATCCGCTTAATCGAGACTCGAACCCGCCACCTTCCAGCTTGTAGCATAGCGCCTCAATAAATTACGCTACCGCGTCCCCAAAACAACATTACTAACTACATAATATTAAAACTCAAACACTACAGAAAGTTGTCAGTCCTAATAACTAAAGAGAACTTAAACTATATTGTTAGAGTATCTAAAACTGTTTGTATACTACACAGTTTGTCAAGAATGCAACAAATTGTTCCTTCTTTCTTTCGCTTTCACTTTCGACGCAACATGTTTCGACTCTAAATGACCATCTTCAGATGTCTTACTATGCTAAAACTGCTACACTGCACTAAAGTTATCCATTCATCACATATGCAACTGTACGCTTCATGAAGTGTATTTATTAAATATAATTAACAATAACGTATTATTGAAGAAAGCAGTCTTCTGGGATTTGGCACCGTGTATATGTGGTGTTAACCGACGTTTCGGAGGAACGTATCGCCTCCATCTTCAGGGTAGAAGAAAAATANAATAAACGAATGGTGTTACATTATCATCGATTTGCCCTTGTTTACTCTTGATATTATTGTCATGCAGACGGTCCCATTTGTAATATATAAAAGATTTCCCTGCGCTTAAGCTTTGCTCCATGAAGACGTATGTGGGAGTGGAGGTATAGCTCTATGTATTCTTAATCTCGGCACTAGATAGATGTGAGTTGTTAGATTCACGCCCTGGCTGCTCCCACCCCAGAAAAGGACCTCCGGTATCTACTTACAGGAGTCTGAGTGGGACGCAGAATCAGTTTGAACACTGTGCAGAAGAGAGAAATCTCTTTTCACTGCCGGGAATCGAACCCCGATTAATAGGTTGTCCAGCATGCTGCCTAGTCGCTACATTTAACATGGACAAATGGAGATATATACATGGGTTCTTGTGAGAACAGAATTCGTGATCTGTTAGCGAGAAGAAGCATTTGAGCTGGGAGAAAAACACTGGAAATCTCGAGGCATGCACTTCTTTCGCCCACCGCCAGGCATCTCTGCCAGCGTACTGCAGACTTCATGTACAAGTATGTAGATCAAGCCTCTCTTTCGGGAGGAAAATGCAAGGGGAAGGCATCAGGCAACATAAAATATTATGCAAAGGGTAGACCCAGGTTTTTAGTTAAACTGGACTGAAAACTGCGGTACTTCTACCAAGATCCAAACGCCTTGGGCGTACCAACCATCATCTGATCTAAAGCGAGATTCCCTTTTTTACATAGTAATGAACTCTTTTGTCATCCGTGTACACTCTTAAAAAACTTTAAAACAAAAGACAGAAATTACTCGCAAATACAGTTAAAGAAGACGAAGAATATGTCAGAGTGTGACACTACCAACACAAACATAATTCTAGACTTTTGTAATTCTGTATTTCAGCATCCCGTTGCACATCTTTAATTAAACGTTTATATATTTAGTCCGTCAATAATACCATTGGTGAATATTTTAATGATTGTTGTATTATTGACGGACTAAATACATAGATATTTAATCTAGACTTTTGTCCGAGCGGGCAGGATGCTCCATTCGGATTTTGGTATAGACACCGACTATGTTAACAGAGGCTCTTTGTAGTTTTCCTCAGCCCCTCTAAGATAGTGTCTGCATAACACCTAGATTTGACCACGACTGTTTCCTTCCAAATCCTTTCTAACTTACTGTGATATTAGTCTTGAAAGCCGGAGCAGCGGAGACAGAGTAGATGTTCATTGTTAGGCAACGACTCTGTAAGGTTTCCCGCTGGCAACGAATACGTAAACAACAATGAAGGAATTGTTATGAAACGGTGTTTTCTGTTGGGTCCTCCCCGCGTCTATATAATGAGAATCCCAGGCCAGCTGAGGACTAATTGAGGGAGTCGCTTGAGACGGCAGTCGAAGATGATTGAGAAGAGATGGCAAGAATTTATGTGTGCTGTACGTACAGTGAGACTATTGTAAATCCGTTGCCAAGATACGACTAGTGAACATTGAGAAAATTTAGCGTGATCTAGTAATTTGTAAAGTGTGGAAATCAGCAATGGTGTTAGAATTATTTGTGGTTATGAGTTGAGTGTGTAAGTGCAATAAATCCAATCATATAATCCAAATCCCGTCAAATAGTCATTATCATCACTCACCCAGTCGATGCTATATAGTCTAGATACGGACTGCAAATAACTAACTTTTAGAGCTTAGCCCTTATTGAGAAGCCGCCAACTGTGCAGCTACCCAAGAACTTCCCAGCATTTTACGGAACCCGAAGGTTCATAACCGTGTTCACGAGAGCCCTCCACTGGTCCCTATCCTGAGCCAGATCGATCCAGTCTATCCCACCCCATTCTACCTCTCTAAGATTCATTTTAATATTGTCCACCCACCTCGTCTTGGTCTTCTCAGTGGTCTCTATCCTTATGGCTTTCGCACCAATATCCTATATGCATTCCTCTTCTCCCCCATTCGTGCTCCGTGCCCTGTCCATCACATCATCCTTCACTTGATCATTCAAATCGTATTTGACAAAGATAATGATAGAGTAATTTAATTTTAGAACCTCACACCACAGCCCCTTGTGTTAAGTGGGTGTGGGCTTTTGTGAATTAGAACTTTTTTTTTCTGTGGCGCTACAACCCTAATTTGGGCCTAGGCCTACCTCCATGAAACTCTCCGTTTCACTTCGGTTTACTAGATCTTACACATGCGGTAGGACTCCTTGAGCGAGTGATCAGCTCGTCGCAAGGCCTCTACCTGTAGACAAACACAGAAAAAAGCACACAAACATTTATGCCCTGAGTGGGATTCGAACCCACAGTACACGCCTTAGACCGCTCGGCTACCGTGACCGGGGAAATAGAACTTACCTCAGTTAAAACTAAATCTTCTTGAAATATATTCGGAATATGCTTGGTTCGAATCTTGCCCAAGAGAAAGCTATTGTGAAAGGGGAGTTTCTCGTGGTTTCACTTAGCCAATTCAAGGAAATGACGAGATAAAACCTGGACTACGTCACGAATTCTTATTTACGATTTGTATCAGGTTTATCATCCATCGCTTATCTTACCCTTCTTCGCAATATATTCTCAGGCACTTATGGCTTCTGAAAATAAATCACACGAAATACATAGGAAGTTGCGTCATTGTGACACACTGAGATTATTTCCCGCAGAACACAAGCGAACCGTTAAACAGCTGGTACCAAAACTCTTCGATAAAATATTGACGAAGCAAATGTTAAGCTCATGGAATTAACAGAGACATCATGCGTTCAGTAAATTTTAGATAAACGACATTTTTGTCAGTGGGATAACATTTATAATGCCTCAGTTTCTGGTTAGATTGATCTGTTCTGTTCGTCAGAGCACAGATTTAAGGCTTAGCTAATGATGTCGGCCGTAGTCCCATGTGACAAGTGCAAACAATCAACAGTTAATGAATGAATTTTTCTACACGGATCAAGAAGCACAATGGTATTTGTTTAAAGCTCATGTATGCGGCAAATAACAGGCTTGCTGCATAATTATAATTGCATTTAAAGTGTGTTATTGAAACTGAATAGGTAACGTATGTCGTCGATAGTCTGGGGCTTCTATCGTCATTTAATGCTAACCATGTGAGACTTACGGACCAGGCGTCATAGCTCAACAGTTATACAAGTAGGATAGAGGCTAGACGACCTAGGAACCGGGGTGCGATTCTCGGTAAGGGTAAGAGATTTTACTATTCTCCATAGCGCCCAGACCGGATCTGAGGTCCACCTGGGCTCCTATCCAATGGATACCTAGGGAAATTTCTTTTGGGTTAAAACGGCTGGAGCTTTACTGTTACTCAACTCCGACTAGACCCAAAGTTAAACATGCATACCCCATACCTCCATTCTTCCATTTCTTCATACGCATCCACGGCTTCAATTAATATGGGAGGCAACTGTACCTTCATAGCACGGCACTGCTACAAGACAGTTGCGCGGAGATACGGATCCGTTCCCACACATATCCTGACTCCGTGTGTAAATAAGCACGTGCCGGCTTTATCTGTATTTAGTTTGCACACATCCATGTCCCCCAACACGTGATTATTGTTACGTATGGTCCTCACACCTCTATAATAAATAGGAATTGTTAGAAAATGGTACTTTTCGTTGGGTCTGTCCCGAGACTATACAATGACCCTATGTTGACGCGGGTTCGGTTAACTCCACCGTAGCCCTGCAAGTCATAGGAAGCGACAAAAAAAGGAGCCCAGGGCCTGGGAGTATAACTGGACCACCCTGTTCCTGGATGATATAAATACGGGGACCTGGCCCTACATGTTGGGGGAGTACCTAATCTGAGACAATAAAATGTGGTTACGTGTCCCGCAGAACTCTGACCTTAGACTGACTGAGTTGGCGAGGACCAGCGGCAATTGTATATGACAGACCCATCCTTTAAGGAACCCATACACGTACGAGTCTGGCTCGCGATTCCGACTTGGCTCGGGTTCCAAAGAACCAAACTCGTCCGTGTGAGAGTCGCAAAGTTGTGAGTCAGCTCGTACGTTTGTGGTGAAATTAATCCGAGCCCGGCTCCCGAGTCAAGCTCGCCGAGCCGGACTCGCGAGCCAGATTCGTACGTGTATGGGCCTCTTAGTCAAAGAGAATGTTAGATAAGGACTATAATAACAAATGTTCAGGTGAAAAAAAGCAATGCTGATCGTAGGTCTCGCAGGGCTTGTCGCCAGGACGAACTGATTGGCGGTAAATCACCAGTCGTAGAGTAACTCTCTCTTCGACTTTAGAATTAGAACTGAGTCGAGATTCGGAGTTGGCAGTTGCAGCAGAGAACTGAGAGAGGTGGCAGTCGAAGGTGATTGAGAAGAAATTGCAAGAAAGTAATTAAGCAATGAAAATAAGACTCCATAGCGTGCTACAGTTACAGTGAAATTGTGATAAATCCGTTGCCAGGATACGACTAGTGAAGACTGAGAATCCTAGTGCATGTGTAAAGGTGAACTGTAAAGGTGTGTAGATCAGTGATAGAGCTGTATTATCTGTGGTCCCGATTTGAATGTATAAGGTGTCAATAAATCATTCATCCAATCTATAGGTCACGAACACAACCCTACACGTGACAATATTATCTTCCCATTTCCGTCTAGGTAAATTACTAGCCACTCCTGACCTAATTTTTTTCCTTGGCACTACAGCCCCAATGGGCCTAGGCCTATCTCCATGAACTTATCCGTTCACTTCGGTTTTTCTAGATCTTACACGTTCGGTAGGACTCCTTGGGTGGGTGATCAGCTCATCGCAAGGCCTCTACCTGTACACAAAACACAGAAAACGCACACACACACAAACTAAATATCAATGCCCTGAGTGGGATTCGAACCCACGATCCCGGTTTCCAATCGAGCGAAGGCAGTACATGCCTCAGACCGCTCGGCTACCGTGACCGGCCGACCTAAAAATTACTCACTGAAATTTCTCGTTTCTAACACCGGGTTACCTTAATTTCGAAGCTACTTGGACGCGAGTGGTCAGGTTCATACCCCGCCCCATCCACAGCCTACGGACCCAGCTATCATGGGCTGTATAACTCCATTATAGCTCCAGTATCCCACACGTTTTCACATCATAGTCCTCAATTAATTAGCATCAGAGACAACGTCGCCTTTACATCTAGCCCGAAGTTTCGTCTGATCCAGGATTCATTAAAAGCAAACTAGAGACCAGAAACGTAGGCTCATGTTTAACAACATCACTCATTATAACTCTTTAACAAGTAACATTTGCTCGGTATGAATAATCATATCACATCTGCAGGGCCACTCTGTACGGGTCCGCGATGCGGAATGCGAAAGCTAACATCGGTGCTTTAATTGTTACTTTGCAGGAGTTATTCCTCTTTGCAGAGAAGCTAATGAAATTTCGAGAACCTCCATGCTTGTTGCAACAAAATAATTAATTAGTTTCGCGTTCCTCTGTTTTAATTAATAGTGCAGGAGGCAAAAGGTGTCTACATACAGCGATGCTGACGTCATACAGACAAGCGCCACTTTCCAATGCTCCATACCTAGTTCTGCGATAGTGAACGATCCGGTCAGAAAACTGAGTAAAAAAGAATTGCTATTAATGAATATTGTATTTTGGGGTGCGTGAGTATAGACGGGATATGGATTTGTGAATGGATTCATTGGCCACTTGTATGCAACGCACTTTACAGATCACTGACACACACACAGACTAGCGGTTTCCTGGCAACGGACTTTAACATAGTGGATATTCCTCGGCTTCCGTGATCACGCCGTTGTCCATTGGTTAACACTCCACAACTGAACTCATAGCGACATCTTCTCAGCTTCCCTTGCAGAGCCCAACTCTCGACTAACTGCTCATTTGAACTCCGAAACTCACCTGCTTATTCTGAGTCTGAGTCTGAGTCTGAGTCTTATGTTATGACCGACGGTCAGTCGGCCAGTCTGTCTTGGAATAAAGCATCCATCTTGGGCTTACACACAGATTTTTATTGCTCTCAGACAGTCGCAGATTTGTTGATGTCGCGCTCCCTTTGACGAGAGGACGGGTGTGTCGTTTACAATTTCTGGCGGTCTTCGCCAGCTAAGTCATTCACAGGATAGAGTCTCGTGGGGTCGCGACCATATCTTACTGTCTCAGATTCGAGACTTCTCTATTCGTCGCCTGCTACAACTCGCAGGACTACGGTGGACATATTCGACCCCACCTCCACATGGGCAGTGTATATTCTCAACTGAATTTTCTCTATAACCTATTTGCACGGACCGAATAGAAAACAGTTCCCAACAATTCCCCTATTGTTTCTTGCGTATCTCTTGAAGCGGGAACTTGTTTACCGAACCGTTGCCTAGTAATGGGAGTCTCTTATGGCTCCATTATTCCGACCTTTCGCCGTCATGTCACAATATTTACCTCAACACTTCGATACTAAATTGAATCTCATTTAACTTGGTTCATCCTGGCCCGTCTAGTGTGATTGATGAATGTTTTTCTAATTCATTTTGTTATTCTTTATTAGAATCAGCCAACATTTGTATCAGTTTAACCCTTCAAAGCACGTGGATACTAATCTTCATGTAGGCTGTATACTCCATTTCTCATTGGAACCATGCCCTTATCAATCCAACCTAAAATTCCCTACTATCCTCCCTACAATTCGTTCGATAGATCTAATCGATAATCCCGCTTAAATTTCATCTACAATTCGGACTTAAATCCGATATTCTCCGGCTTACACTCCGCTACAATCCGCCTACAATCTCTTGGCTATTATCCGACTTACAATCCACTGCAATCCAGCTTAAATTCCGCTGCAACTAGTCATCAGATCCGAAGGTGACGATTTAACCTACAACCCGCTACATTCCGACTTACAATCCACTCTAAGTTATCCTACATTCCCCTGCAATTCGACTTCAATTCCTTTCCTTATAAACTAACATTACGCCCAGCTACATTGCGAAGGCACACCTGCTACAATGACGTCTACACACACTATACCATAAACACAAGAAGTTTTCGGAATAACGAATCGCCTACTCTCCTTTAATACGATATGAACCGCATAGAAAACGAGGTCTCCAACAATTCTTCGTTGCCGCGGGAACGTATTTTCATAGTAGTTACCCAAAATTGAAAGGGGAGTTACACAGACAGACCCCACAGACTGCAGTCTGAGAAGACATGGTCGTATCGAAAATTACGCGTTCAACGTTTCTTCGACTGTTGCATGTATTCGTTGCAGTGGGAGCGTGTTTAAAGGTACGTTACCTGCAAAGCTTTCGGATATACACACAGACTGATGGGAGCGATTGTGTTGGGCTCGGTTGCCATTATATTCATACCGAGCTACATAACCACTGGTTCAGGCATTCAGAGGCTGATGGGGAGACACACAGACTGATGGGAGCGATTGTGTTGGGCTCAGTTGCCATTATATTCATACCGAGCTACACAAACACTGATTCAGGCATTCAGAGGCTGATGGGGAGATACACAGACACACATACAAAATGGAAATTGCGTAAACCTGCTTTAGGAAAATAGGCTAAGAATCTTGAAGTTTCCCCTGTGATTAATTAAGCACTATAACATGAAGACATATGTAGGAGTAGAGTTATAACTCCACAATTCTTAACCTCGGCACAAGATGGAGATGAGTAATCAACTTCACGCCCCGGCCACTTTACCCCAAGGGAAACAGCCCCCGGTTCCCATTCGACGGGAAGATGAGTGAACCCCAGAACCGATATGGAAGCTGTAGAGAAGAGAAAAAACTTGTTCCTGCCATGAATCTAACCCCGGCAGTCGATCCTGACGCTCGTCGCCATGTCGACTGAGCCATCCCTCCCTCATAGTCAAAGTGACGTTACGACCGGCGATCAGCAAGCCAGCCCGTGTTTGTACCGACCTCAATTTGAGGCTCATGACGCTCACGACTTGCTTCTAACAGCAGCAGAGCAGAGCAGAACACACTGCGTCACATTCAAAAAGACAGAACTCTTGATATAAGCTGCCTAGTTTGACATACTATCCTGCTATATGGCTAGGGATGGAGTCCCAGGAAAGCCACGAGAATTGTCAGTATTAAATTCCAATCTCCTATAAATGGAAAAAATGATGCAGCCCGCTTTACAGCTGCGTTTTTTCAACAAATGTTTGTGACTTTTCTCGTAGAAACTTAAATTTTATTTATACCGTACATCAAATAGTGACACACGAGGTACAAAACGTATGAAGTTAGAACGAAGTTTGGTTCATTTCACTCCACTCGAAAGAAGTTATCTCCCCCCCTGTATTGTTTCTTTGAAGGTCAACACTATTAAACTTGATTTAAACAACTGAATGTTACCTTGTTGTAGCGGTGTTTTTTTAAAGAACAATTTCATCTGATTGAAATGCTCTCTCCTTTTTTAAAGAACCAGAAGGGGAAGCTACGCGTTGTCAAACCTCCCCTCTTCTTCAACTTTTCCCTTTTTTTCATTCTTTCGTAGGAAGCAGATCGCTGTGGAAAGATACCACGTATAGGCCGAAGAGGAGAAGAGGAGTGGAACATCGTTACAATGAAGAAAACTCGTACTGCGGGATTGTCAGACGACGAAAAATATTTAAATATGACTCCTAACTTGGCGTCCGCGATAGCGCAGTTGGTTGAGGCCCTATGCAACAAGCCGGATGGTAGCGGTTTCGATTCCCGATGAGGTCTTTTTCAATTTACCTAATCCTTCCAGCCCCACTATGGCCCTGAAGTCGAATAAGCCTCTAACAGAAATGAGTACCAGTAATCTTCCTGGAGGTAAGGTCGGCAGGTGCTTAAGGCTGATAACCTCACCGCCATCTGTGAGCTGACTGTCTAGAAAATGTGGGAACCTCGACGTTTCACAAACCTATGGGCCTCCATGGCCTGTTACAAGTATAGCTTTATCTTTTGCCTTACAAATCCATTACAGTGTAAATCGTCACCTTGCTGAGAACCAATTTTTAAAAACTGCAGTTTCAATTTGGAAAACTGGAGAATAGATAACTCAATGGCTCTAACAGACATATTATATGGTAGTGCAAGTAAGGTTTCCGGGCGAAAGGTATGTCTAAGGTCTATGGAATGCAATAAACGCAATAAATGAAGAAGAATAGTTCTCGAACAATAAGCAAAAGCTTGCAGGTTCTGATGTTCTCCCACCGGTGGTTAAGAAGAATTCTGTCTTCTAGGATATAACGCCGTGTAACCCGTTGTAATTCAACATATGCTTCAGAGGGATATGTCGCCTCCATTTACAGAGTCGAAAAATAAGCCAAGCAAGAGACTAGCGTGAAATCATGTAGCAAAAATCCTACATTCTTATTTAGTAAAAAAAAATGGGGAGGTTTTAATGTACCTAAAATCTCCGTAGAAAATTTCTCTACCGTCATACCAAATTCGGCCGAAAGAATGCAACATTTTGTAAATGCATAAAGAATAAATAAATAGCCAGACAGACTTTCCTAATACAAATAAAAGACAGAGGATTTTGTACGTAATTAGTAACTTAAATGTGCCCAAAGCGATGCAGAGTTGTGATTCTTAATCTTGCTTGTATCATAACTTACCGTCTGCTTCTACATGCTTTTACCCTGAAAGAAATATGGATCAGGCAGTACTTCGAGTTTTCTACAGTAGGAACCAAGCTCAGAGCTTCTTATAATATGCAATCCGTTTCCACTAATGGAGGACCTGGACATATATATTGTCATGTGTATTAGTGACTAATAACGCGGGTTCTTGATTGGATGAACGGGTTTTTTACTCCTTATACACTATTTCTACACTTTTCAATTCACTGTTACACAAACACTAGTCGTCTCCTAAGAACGGAATTAAAACACAGCAACTATAACAGTCTCACTGAATTATACACTCCAAATATCACACATAAAGTATTTTCTTTACAGCCTCCCCTACAGAATTGGACTTCAACTAAACTTTCTACTGCTCTGTCGAGTCAAAATCAAATTCAAAGTCACATTGCGACTGACAGTCAGTGAGTCAAGTCTTGGTGTCGAGCTCCAGATATTTATTACTGTTTGACAGTTACGGTCTTGTTTTTGTGGGCCGCCCTCTCTGACGAGAGGGCAGGTCTGTCTTATGTATGTGCTGCTGGCTCTTGCCAGCGCAGTCTTTCTCGGGTCCGAGTCCCTTGGGACTTGTGATAATATTTTACTGTCTCAGATTTGAGACTTCCCTTTTCGTCGCCTCCTACGACTCGCAGGGTCACTGCTCTGTCCTGAATCTGAGTCTGAGACTCAGTTTACGACCAACGGTCAGTAGGCCAGTGTGTCTTGGCATAAAGCACCCATCTGGGGCTTGCGACCAGATCTTTATTACTGTTTGACAGTTACGTCTTGTTTTTTTTTTTTTGTGGGCGCCCTCTCTGACGAGAGGACGGGTCTATCTTTTGTATGCGCTGCTGGTCCCTGCCAGCGCAGTGTTTCTCGAGTCCGAGACCCTTGGTACTCGAGACCATATATTACTGTCTCAAATTGGAGACCTCCCTTTTCGTCGCCTCCTACGACTCGCAGGGTCACGGTGGAGGTATTCAAACACGCCTACACACGGGCCTGCTCTGTCCTAGCTAAAGATTCTCGATATATAACCGCAACACGGACCACATAGAAAACATGGCCTCTATTGTTGATTAAGCTTATGTACAGCTCGCTTGCCTAGCAACACAAGTCCTAATTTTGCGTTCTAGTGTGTTGCGGAGATGTGTTTACAGAGCCATTGCCTAGCAATGTATTTCCGCTTGTTCGTTGCTATTCTAGTATTTAGACAGTGTTTACCTTGCCGTTGCCTAGAAGAGGCCCATATGTCACAATATACAATATGATTTTTTGTAACTGTGAATACAGTGCTTTTTCTGGTAATATAAATTCAGTATTGTATCTCGTTTTTATAGTTGTATATGTTATGTTGTGACGTGTACACAATTTGTGTATGTACTAAATAATTAAGTATTATAGTACTGGTGACTTATATACGATAAAAGTTTACTTGTTCTATAACTGGAAGCTGAACAAATAAAGGTATGAAAGTGAAATTCTCAGGATTCTTCCTCGCTTAAAACAAGACCACTTCCTTCCAAATTCCTTCCAATTCATCATGCATCTACCATCCTAGAGTTTGATGCCACATAGTCCAGACAGCGTTGTAAAATAAACAGAAAATAAGATATTGTGACATGTTGACCCCTACCTCCCCGGCGGTAACTTAACGCTCGCGTTACTACGGTAATAGGCGAGTTCCCGCCCCGCCACTCCCCTCCGCGGTGACGTCACCGAGGGATATCGCGGTCGCTAGGCAACGCGAGTCAACAGCGGCGACGTTACGATAGTAACAGCGGTTACCTCCGATAGCGTTACATAGCAACACAGCGCCAGGCAAAAAGGGTGCCTATTACGTGGCCGTATTGTCCGATCAAGGTTACATAAGGAGCAGCGCAGGCTATTCACAGTCAGTTGTACTGAGACAGTCAGCGAGTCCTGGAGCTACCGCCGAGTTAGCCAGCAACTAGTCAGTTGTATTGTGGCATTTTTCAGTGTACTAATTGTGATACTGCAGATAGCAGTAATCGTGAATCTGTAATTTGGGTGATTGTAAGTGCGAATGTGAAATAAAATTCGCTACATCAAATACATCGAGAAGTTATTTGTCGCGATATACCCCGCGATACGCGACAATATAAAGGGTTGTGACGATCTCTAGCTCTGTCGATTGGTCCCAGCTGGGTAGGTTCCACCTGAAGAAGGACAGAATCCGGTCTGCGAAACGTGTGTTGATTTAAATAAAAACAGGAAGATGGGTAATGTCCAAGAACACAATAATTATACTGAAAATAATGGTGACCTCTTCCTAATTTGTATGGTTATCATAATAATTCTGTCAAGATGAGAGGACAAATAGAGAGAGTATTTGAGAACAGGATACTGAAAAGAATACGTAGGCCTAACAAGAAAGAATTAAAACAAGGCTGGAAAAAAATGTGTAATGAGAAGTTTCAGATTCTATACTGTTCACTGTTTCCATGAGGAAAAGACTGGCGGAGCTTGTAGCACGAATGAGAGATATGAGAAATGCAAGTAATGGTTTAGACCGGAACTCTAAAAATAAGAAACCCCTTCAAGATCAAGATGTCGTTGTAAGGACAATACAACAAGAAGTTCTGAGAACTAATCACCTACTTTCGTTTATACGACACGGACCGCACAGAAAATGATGCATCCAATAATTGTCCTATTGTTACATGTGTATTCGCTGTCGCAGTTTCTGTACCAAGCCGTTGCCTAGCAATGAGATCGGGATACATTTACAGGCAGAGAGACTGATGAAATAGGTTTATGAAGTACGCCGTTGAGATGGGCCGAGGTGCCATATATACAGCAAGTTTCATAAAGGTTTGTTCAGCCAATAAATGTTGATAGGCGGCATACAGATATATGAACAAATTTATTACTAAAATATGACTTGTAATCTTTGTAATAATCCGATTTTCACTTAGGTAGTTACAATTTACCCCGGTTTCCCCTAAACAGACTCAGTTCCAGTATATTATGAACTTTCCTATTCCAACTTGATCACATGAGTGCTATCAGGACTCACGGTGTGGGATGTACAAGACATGCGTGAAAGTTTCTGCAACAATAATTCTGCTGTAGCCAAGCCCTGTGTCTCGAAACTGCCCGAAGCAACCGATTCGTCTTCTGCTGTGTCTTTAGTTTAATCTTGTGGAATTCCTCGTCTTCCTTCCCTTCCTGGCACCTAACCAGGGCATCTCAAGCAATAATAAAGCATTGTACTATGCCCATAAATATCACTAAAGTAAGATCAGAACAGAAATTCAATGTTGGTATCAAGGGGCTGGCGGAAGATACTTTCTTATCAAAACGAGAATAAAAGAAGTTTTGAGGGAGAGATTTGAGGAAAATTAAAAATAAAGGGGAAAAGGAATGGAGGATAAAATGTGGCAGTTGTTTGAAAATCGCATTTAAACTTCGATATATTTATATTACAGTTGTTTAGTGTTGTCTGTGTCAAGGGAGCCTCTTCGCTGTCTGTGGGAGGGGCTGAACGCAGCAAGCAAAACAGATATCTTGCAGAGAGACTAGGAGTTACGTCTATGGCTTCATCATGACGAAGGGAATCCCTTGAGTGCACGACAAAATAAATTGAATGACGCAGTTAAGGAATCGAATATTTGGCTTTGAGAAATAGCGACATTTCTTAATGTTAGAAGGCTCTGAATTCATGCCCCGGACATGTATAATGAAAACCCACCAAGGAATAATTATTAATTGTATGAGGGCACATTAGCTGCTGGTCTACAGTGATGATTCTAAAGGGTTATTGACGATGGACGATGGAAAAAGCCCAAAGTCCCAGTAATTCTGTAATTTATGATGTAAATCAATTGGAAAGTAACATAGACATCATATAGAGAAATATAGAAACTGTAGCTGAGGCCAGTGAGAAGACTGGTCTAGAAGTAAACACAGAGAAAACTAAGTACATGTTGCTGTCTCATCACCAGAATGCAGGGCAAAATCATGACATAAAGACAGCTAACAGATGCTTACAAAAGTAACAAATCAAAATTTGATTCAAGGGAAAATTAAAAGGAGACCGAATTCAGGTAAAGCTTTATATTTTTCTGTCCAGAACCTTTTGTCTTCTCGTCTGCTTTCTAAAAACATAAGAATTAGAATATACAAAACTATAATTTTGCCTGCGTTCTGTATGGGTGTGAAACTTGGTCTCTGACATTTAGGGCGGAACATAGACTGAGGGTGTTTGAGAACAGGGTGTTGAGGATATATGGACCGAAAAGGGATGAAGTGACTGGAGGTTGGAGAAAACTGATTATGAAGAGCTTCATAACTTGTACTCTTCTCCAAGTACAATTAGAATAATTAAGTCAAGGAGGGTGAGCTGGGAAAGGCACGTAGCACGAATGGGTGGAAAAGATGAAGGCTTGTAAGATATTGGCGGGAGAGCCACAAGGAAAGAGGTCACTAGGAAGACATAACGCAGGTACGAGGATAATATTAAGATGGATCTTAGAGAAATAGGATGGGGTGTTATGAACTGGATTGATCTGGCTCAGGATGGGAACAGGAGGAGGGCTCTTGTGAACACGGTAACGAACCTCCTGGTTCCATACCACCCTACCGTATTTCTCTCCAATCCACATAATCCGTGTTAATATTTTCCTTCATCTTAAGTTTAGATCTTCAGAGTGATTTCTTCCCTTGAGTTATTTCGACTCTAAATTTACATGAAAGTCTCACAGTTTCTGTATACTAATTAGGCTTGAATTGAGGTACATGAGAGCAGTGAAGGGGTAACTGAAACCGACTGCAACCACACAACAAGAAGCACAGTGCCTCTTCCCTTAGTCCAGCCGTGACGAAGCTGTCTATATTGCTTCTGCGTGGCACGTGTCTTGCATTTCAGAGTTTCTTGCTACAGGATACGGAACTCATAACGGACCCAATACTTTACTCCGCAGACTAGCTCATTCAAACGGGCCTTACTGAGTAATATCGTTGACATAAACGGGTTCAGGTCCCGAAACAATGTGTATTTTAAATAAACTCCAGGTAATGGGCATTACCCCAGATAAGGTACATTGTGACGAGCAGGGATAGTTCAGTCGGCACGGCATTGGATTACTGTTTGGAAAGCCGGTGGTTAATGCCGGGCAGAGGTAAGAGTTTTTTCTCCACTCAACAGTGTCCAGTCCGGCTCTGGGGTCCACCCAGCCTCTTATCCAATGGTAACTGAGGGCCCTTTCCGGGGGGGAGGGAGCGATAGGGACTTGACGCTGCCCACACTCCTGAATCTAGTAATGAGGTCAAGAATGGTGGAGCTATACCTCCACTCTGTCACAGAGACAACTGTACCTGTATCTTAATGAATAATGTCCAATATTATTTTTATGACAGACATTGTCCTCGGCAGTTCACTCTATAACAAAACAAACAAAAACAAACTCCGTGATTTTAGTTAGCAAGTGAACTATACCGACCGAGCGATCGTCACTTGTCGGAGAAGTTTAGTGCCAACTTTTGCGGATAGAGGGTGTCGCGTGGTCAGCGCAACGAATCCCCACTGCCGATAATTTCGGTTTTCTAGACCGAAGCCGATATTTCCTTGAAATAACTCCTCAGTTATCATCAGGAGGCTGAGTGGACCCCGTTCCAGAACCACTACTTCTCAGAAAAAATCTGGTAGCGCCGGGAATGGAACCCGGACCTCTGAATGTAGGAAAGAACGCTAACCAGTAGACCACAGAGGCGGTCTATAACACATAAGCAAAATTAGGATTGAATTCCGTCAAGCACAGAGATGATTTTATTAATAAAATAGAGCATTTACATGTTTACAGCAATAGAACCGGTCCCACACACACGAGCAACACAGTACAGGTATGGAAAACCATTAATAATTAGTGTCTAATATAACACGAAAGAATTAGTATCGAAAATGCTATATTACATTTGCACATACATTTTGTTTTCCCTTGGCACTACAGCCCCAATGGGCCTAGGTCTACCTCCTTGAACTTCTCCGTTCACTTCCGTTTTTCTAAATCTTACACATTCGGTAGGACTCCTTGGGCGGGTGATCAGCTCGTCGCAAGGCCTCTACCTGTACACAAACACAGAAAAACGCACACACACAAATTAACATCCATGCCCTGAGGCATCGAATCTACGATCCCGGTTTCCAAGCGAGCGAAGACAGTATATGCCTTAGACCATTCGGCTACCGTGACCGGCCCCTCACTCGTTTACATACACTAAAGATAATGGCAACTGCAGCACACATAATCTCATCTGTCTTCATTAGTCGTTTCCTGTTCACGGTTCTTAACAATATTCTCTGCTAACGTCCCTACCGTCTGGAGAATACCCCACAACTGACTCATTGCTCCAACTGGCAAACTTCAAGGCTGGCGTCCATCAAACACCGACCTCCCACTCTTCTGTTTGACTGAAATCAACTAACTGCAGCTCCCAACTTGCCCCGCTTATATAATCTCGGCACTTTTCGCACAGAAAACACCGTTCCTCGTTGCTGTAGTTCAATTGTTTCCATGGGAACAAGTTTGTTTGCCAAGCCGTTACACAGCAAAGGCTTATGCATATTTGCTTATCTGTTGGTCTTTGTCCAGCAACGGGTCTGCATATTACAATATGTTTTTACAATGAGTACGCCATAGTCACACAGCTTTGTAAAATCGCCTGTGTCTTAAAGTGTCTTTGCGGGTATGTCACCATTATATGATGACGTAGTCTGTTTAGTCATTAGTATAATGCTGCTCCATACCGGAAATCTCCTTGACCATACACGACTTCCATTTCATGAGGTTACTGACGGAAGCTATGACTTGATCCAAATATGTTTCAGACAGACTGTACCTCATTACATGCCGTCATAATCCAGAAGAAAATATTATACATTTTCGCTACCATAAAATTTGGAAAATCTCACATGGGCCTTATACGTAACGCTTACAAGAGGATGAGGAATTCTGAAAATTTAATACTGTTACCGTAATTACGAGAATTTCGGAATAAATATTAAAATCATAAAGGTCTCTGTCAAAGTTACCTCTTTATAACAGGTCGACGGACATTTTGTTTGAAACTTTCATTCAATCTTCTTGCCTCCCTCTCCCTTCGTTCAAACATCCCCTATTCCAGTCCAACAAAAACCTCGTAATCCGAATTCCAGGCCGCCCATCTCTTCTCTTTCTTTTTTTGAGGGGTTGGGGTGGGGTGTCCAATCTTTTAATGAAAGCAGCTCTTGCTCTCCTCAACACGTGATTGGTTGCGGATGAAGTGAGAAGGGAGGATTCTCCCACCCTCCGATCCGTTCACCCCGTTTTTGTCCATCATTCCGTTCTTTTGTAAAGGAAAAACTTTACTCCCCGGATTTACTATACTTATATATAAATACATATCTCACATAAGCTACAGATTGTGGCTTCTTGTATTTACTTATATCCCTTGTAAAGACGCTTTCAGTATTCAGCGTATAAAGCTTCGAACTTTAGGATGATTAATGGACGATAAACTGAATATGCTGTGGAAGAAAGCTACTGCGGTCTGTTTGAAAGATATGAGGGAGCGTCAGTAAATAGGTCACAAATGAAATAAAACAGTTGTAATGGACGTAATAGGCTTTCTACTTGTGTCACTATATAGCAGCACAGTTCAGTTTCATGACAGTCTAGGTAGCAGACGCGCATGCGCATGTTCAGATGCTGGTTTCAGTAGTCAAAATGGTGACCGTGCTTCAGGAGTGTACTACCGACGAACAGTGTTCTATTGTGCATTTTTGTGGGCAAAAGGACTTAATGCAAAAGCTATTCATAAAGAAATACTTCCTGTTTACGGTAGGAGATGTTTTTCACGCAAAACGGTTCACAACTGGGTCTAGAAATTCTCTCAAGGACGATCGAAAATCGCAGATGATGCCAGACCAGGTGCTGAAGTGGCTGAGACAACAGTCAAAAACTTCCACGTTGCAAGTTTCGGTGCACTGGTAAATCGATGGGACAAGTGTTATCAGTGTTGGTGAAGGTTATGTAAATAATTTTTTTCTTTCCATTTTCGAATATTACATGTTTTACGTTTATATCCGTTTGTGATATATTTACGGACTATAGCTCGTACTATCCTGGCATTCGTGTGAAAATCCTGAGCGAACCCACGAAATGTCCAGTCAGATTAGTCGGTACGGCCAAGATGCGAAATGGGCACTTCCGAATACAAATGAGAGCGTCATTTCTTTAACCAAATACTTGTTCTATATAGATTGCTTTCTCCTGGATCATGATATCGTGAAGTCTGGCACGTTGTTAATAACGTCAGTTGACTTTCAACTGGCCACACGGAGGTATATCCCAGAAGAAAGAACTCTTCGTAACCACTGCTGTAAGAACTCAAAATCCTACATGGTGGATTGTTATCAACATTTCGGAGAAATATTCTACCTCCATTTGTAGGAATAAAAATGGAGACAGTATATTCCTGAGAAATATTGATAACAACTTACCAGAATGTCCTATTTACACGTAATTATGCTCTATTTACGGACAGTATCAATAGCCCTAACGCAAGGCTGCACACCTTGCTCTGTAAAAAATTATTGCTGTGAAATCCAAAGAAGTTAAACCCGGATGAAAACTGGCAGACATTTCCAAGGAAGGCTAATGCTCAAGAAAGGGTTGTCTTACGAATGATGATGATCAGTAGCTCAGCCTATGTAATGTCTAATGGTAGTATGATTAATGAAAAATGCTGCCACGTGTATGAGTGACTACAGACGGGGTTTGGATTTCATAAATGGATTTACAAAACACTTACAGATCGTGACTATAAGTCACTCTAGAGATATCGTTAATTAACAAAATCCGCAATTCTCTGCAGCACGCATTAAGTGTTCGCTGGTTGTCGTGCCTTCACCGGTTGTCGCCGTAACTTCCGTTTTCATGCCCTTACTGGCCGGCGACTTTCTCACGACTAACTAAACTCTTAACAGTATGGACAGCATAGAAAACACCTCTCCCAACACTTATTGTATTGTTGCGTCACGCAGCTTTCGCATGGACCGTGCAGAGAACACCGCGCTTCCCAGTTACTCCATTCGTGCGTGCGGCCATTAACTAGTGCGGTTGTCGTTTACGGAGTCATTACTTAGCAACGGGTTTACATGCTACAGTACTTTTGGAAGATGTTAGCTAATTTTGGGACACTACCGGATGTCACTTGGATGAACTGTGGCATAACCAAAGCTCCTCACCGCCATATAAACCTCAAATGACTACGAGGGGGTGCTGATAAGTCTTTATCTTGATAAAGAAAACAGAAATCTACGGGACTGAAAAAATATGTGTAATCTATATATTCCCCCTTGAGCTCCACACACTTACGATTTCGTTGTTCTAACTTCTTTAACCCGTTCAAGGAAAAATTCTTTTGCTTGTGCTGCACACTACCCATCCGCAACTGATGTGGCCTCCTCCTGAGGTGTTTCTTGAGGTTAGGAAAGAGGTAGTAGACCGTAGGGGGGAGAAATCAAGTGAGCAGGACGGCTGTTTCGGAACTACAAAGTAAAGATCTGCTATTTCTCGTGCGTAAAGGCCGCTTTGTGAGGAGCAGCGGTACTGTCTTGAAGAAATAAGATTCCTTTCGAAAGCTTACCTCGATGTTTGGAGACCAGTTGCTGCTTCTGTTTGTAGCGACGTGCAAAGTAATATTCTGCCGTGATGGTATAAACCTTGAATATGAGAGCTGTTGTCCGAAGGGACTTCTGGGAATTCAATCTTAATCGTAGCAATTTCAACACGCAGAGACTTACAGAGAGAGAAAGGTTAGTCTGCTCTTACCTAAATTCAAGCGGTGGAACGGAAGATGCGCAAAACAGAGTAA
The DNA here is from genome assembly GCF_002891405.2 of Cryptotermes secundus. Taxonomy (NCBI): domain Eukaryota; kingdom Metazoa; phylum Arthropoda; class Insecta; order Blattodea; family Kalotermitidae; genus Cryptotermes; species Cryptotermes secundus. Next base: position 245,977 of record NW_019724753.1, read on the forward strand.
AAGGAAAGAAGATGCTTCGGAACGGAACTAAGATTAATGGCTGTAGGAATCTTGATAAAGTCGCTTGAGTCTTAAAAGTTACTGCTGAGGAAAAGAAAATTCTTAATCATTCGGAGAGTAATCTAGAGAAATTGTAAGATATGTGAGAACAATTACAGATTCTTGTTTTCTTTTTTGTAGGTAATTTTAAGATACTGTCAGTATTTTAGATTATATAGGATCGAATAAGAGAATGAAACATGAAAGACAAATTGGAAAGGATAAGGAAGGAAACGATCGTGGCTTAATCGAGCTACTATCCCCATATTTGCCTCGACGAAGAACTTCTCTCAGGATACACGTTGTCCGAGTCAAAATTCGAACCGATCACCTCCCGAATATGACTCAAAACCGTTAAACTCTAAGCCATTTTATTTTAGTTTCTTGTGGTGGGGTGAAACTGAGTCCACTTGGTACGTCGGCCACTAACTGGCCTATTGCACCAGCCACGGATTATAGGTGATGAATGTGGAGTAGTCAGTGGAATGAGATTTGGCAGGGGAAACCAAAGTACTCGGAGAGAACATACTCCAGTGTCACTTCGTCCACCACAAATCCCACATTACTTGAACTGGGCTAGAACCCGGGCCGCCGCTGTGGGAAGCCGGCGATTGGCCGCCTGAGCTCTGGCATCTCCGCTGAGACACCTTACTCGGTAACAATGCTAGATGAATAATTTGAAATTATTTTGAATAAACAATATTGCACTATGTAAGATTTGAGGCTTTCACGGCGGTGACTCTTCAATATTGCACTAATCGTTCCACTGTTCCCGGATTTTTCTGCAAGAATTAAGGAAGCCCACAAAAGAGCATGACAGGATTGCTGATGACTCAGCCTGGATCTGAAGCTATCACCTCCTGAATACAAGTCTAAAGCATTGCCGCTAAGCCAACCCACCGAATAATGTTTCGAACTCTGTTTGCAGTTCTTGCGAAACGTACGAGATATAGAGCAAACTTATGCTTCTCCGAAAATAAGATTAAATATCTCGGCACTGCCGTACGGTGAACGTGAAAACTTCTCCCTTTAGCTATTGAGAATTAAGATGTGAGCTTCTTAAAGGTTTAGGAATGACTGTACGTCGATATTATCACCCAGTCTACTCCATACAGCAGACAAGCCGTGCTTGAAAATTGATTTAGCAATTTTAAAGAGTCTAGCTTCCACCGTGTTACAGAACGGTGAGGTTCAGTCAAGAAGATATAACGTACTAACTTTCTATATTACCGACTTCGTGTAGGGGAAAATTGGTGCGAACTTCATGTATTGGAGCACTCCCACAGAATTAAGCGGCAATATAAATTTATTCCATCAAAGAAGGCTTCAAGTGGCACGCGATAGCGTAGTTGGTTGAGACACTATGCTACATGTCGGAAGACGGCGGGTTCGATTCCCGGTAAGGTCATAGGATTTTTAAATTGATGTAATTCTTCCAGCCGCACTATGGTCCTGGAGGTTGACATAGCCTCCAACACAAATGAGTACTAGAATTTTCCTGGGGTTAAATGGGGACCACCGCGTGAGGGTGACAACCTCACGGCCATCTGTGAGTCGGCTGTCTAGAGAAAATTTGGGAGCTTCGACGTCTCACAACCCAATGGGCCTTCTCGGACTGTTACAGGGATAGCTCCTTAAAGAAGACTTTTTCATAGTGAATATGCTATCACATTCAAATTTATGTTTAATCGTCAGATACTTGATAGAATTCGGTAATTTCTGAGGTTCTAATATATTATTGTGGCATGTAAACTCGTTGCTAAAACGATAGCGAAATAAGCAACTATAAAACAGCCGTTGCTAAGTAATGGCTATGCAAAGAAGGCCGTTGCTAGGCAATGGCTGATTAGCGATCACGTGGGAACCCCAACAAGCACGAACGTAACAGTTGTGAAACACCCGAGGAAGGGCCTGGTAGTGACCAAGGCTCGCGTAATATCTGCATGGTGCGAATTAACAGTGATGGCTAGATTGGAGAGTCCCCTCAGAGTAGAAAATGACCTGGCAGGACACAGCCCGCAGGCCCATCCACCTGAAGGAATCTACATAGCCAGGACCTTGGTGCAAGACCGCTGGGAGGTGTCCATGAGGGTCTTGAATGCTATCAATCATGCCCAGAAGCTCACAAGAGGATCCCATCTGGCACCCTGTGAGCCACCACGCTGGTGACGCCACCCGATTGCAAGAGCCCCAACTGGAAATTGCAGGACGTGATCGAAGCGGCCAGACCACACTTAAGCAACGGAGATTTTACGGCGTTTGAAGAGTCCCTCTCCGAGTATAAGAATATATTTGCTGTGGACAGCGAAGACCACGGACGGACTAACGAAATGTATCACCGCATAGATACGGCAGACGCCCGAGCAGGCTGCGCTAGCAAAGCCAGTGGAGGTAAGCGAGATGCTCGACGACACGCAGCGCCGCGGCGGTATCAAGGAATCAGATAGCCCCTGGTCGCCCCACGTCTTTCTGGTCAGGAAGAAGAATGGATAATTCCGCATCTGCGTAGACTACAGAAAACTGAACGAGGTCACAGACCCCAGGCGATCTAGTTCAGGACCTGAGAGCGCCAAGCTGAAAAATCTCCATTATTAGAAGCCGTTGCCAGGGAACAGCTGGATAAGGCATAGAAGACTGTAAGAGGCTTAACAGGCGATGCAGTGATTTGGAAAGAATGAAGCTCAGTGGTGTAGCTGTAATCGTTTGTAATTACGAGTCGTGTATATATAAGTGGACAATAAATCCATTTATCAATCCATACCACTTATACAGTCACACACAAATACATAATAATATCTTTCAACTAAGTTAATCCATTTCGGAACCGAGATTTGAAACCGGAAACTCTAGCAGGCAATAAGAATGGAATGTACTTGATTGCCACAGTCCGCGTCTTCATATCTCACCGTTCGCAACAGAATGCGCAGCGGGTCTGTTCGAGTCCCCTATGTGTATGGGTTCTAGCAGGGCCTCAGTTACGGAGGATGTCCCATTTTCCTGCCGTTCAGTTTCCAATTCTGGTCACATTTCTCCGCACTTATCTGCGTGCGCAAACCAGAAGCCAAGAAAAATCACGGCCTGTACTTTCCCTGAAAATATCCTTCCTGGTTTAAGGTGTCATGTGACACATGGACACAAGATAAAGCTAAGGGGAAAGTTCCTCAGTTCATGACCATGGTTATGATGAGTCTATTATATAATGCCAACGACAAACACAGTTAAGGTTCCATTAGCCAGACTTATCTTCATTGTTTATTAATAGTTAAGGCGGAAAACAAAGAAGGGACGAGGTTGCTATTACCATTTAAATTACTTACTTGTTTCGTAGGGGGTTGGGAGTGGGGGGATCAACGGTGTATTGAGGTAATGTCAAATGGTTATATGCGAAACGGTACAGCGTCTTAACCCCTCTGAACAGTATCGTGCGATACAATCTTGGGAATGGAATCTGCATGTGGCGAAAGATAGCGATGGTGTAATTTCAGATACCGTTGTTTGTGCTCATAGTGGAAAACTGGTTAGATTTCAGAAGAATGTATTATTGGATGTGACGTAATGTATTCTTGTATGTGGTTACCAAAGTTTAGGAGGAATTTACTGTTTCTGTGTTCAAAACAGGCATATCGGAGTGTTAGTAAGTTATAATCAAAATTATTAATTGGCTATATAAAATACTGTCACCTGTTTGAGTGACTGCAGATGGGGTTTTGATTGATAATTGGATTTGCTGAACACTTACAAACCGTAACTACACGTAACTATAGCACTATCGATAATTCACACACTATAAAATTCAATACAGCACGCACTAATTCTTCCCAGTCTGCTGTATTTTCATTTGTCGCCTGGTAACGGCTTCGAACACCGTAGCTTCCTCACTTCCCGTGTTCATACGCCTACTGGCTGGCGACTGTCTCACAACTAAACTCTAGACCTGACGCCTCGACAAGAACGGCAGAGTTTACAACTCACCCAAAAGTCCTATTGTTGCGTTACGCAGCTGTATCACAGACCGCGTAGAGAACATCGCTTCCCAGTTACTCCACTGGTGCGTGTCATGAATCTCTTGCGGTCATTACCTAGCAAAGGCCGTTATTTACAGAGTCATTACTTAGCAACGGGTGTATTTGCTACAATAATTTTAAAGGCATGTCATATAGGACTCGGTGGTATGGACTGGATTCATCTGCCTCAAGATATGGACCAGTTGATGGCTCTTGTGAACATGGCAATGAACTGTCAGGTTCCATAATATTGTCGCGTATCGGGCGTATGACGCGACAAATAAGTTCACGATGTATTTTANCTCAGCGCCATGGAGTTAGTTATGTCGTATTTTTATTAGACCAACTTCTAGAATTAAAATTTCAATGAGATCTCTGGCGTTGCGATCTTTGATCCAAGGGTATTTTGAAGATGCAATTAAAAACTTCCTACTGAATTAAGAATCTACGTCACTGTCTTATGATGACCCACAGTTAAAGATGTTTAAGACATAGTATACTGTACACAGCAGTGTTGGTCATTACGATGGCAATTTATCAAACGTTAATGTTTCCCTATATACAGAATGCCCGGTTTATGTCATCGGAAAGGAAAACTCTGAATATTTTCTCATGCCCTGCTTATATGCATACGCCAGCTGGTGGCCTTCGGTGAGCTCAGTAATGATGTCGACACTACAGGAACAGGTTCAATGCGTGCTGAGGCTAGCAGAGTAGCAATCCCTTACGGCTGCTCAGCGTCGTTTTACAACGCAATATGGACGTAAACCTCCTACACGGAAAGGCATTCGGTTCTGAGACAACAAATGAGTACTACAGGCAGTCTGGTGCGTGTAAAATCTCCTGGAAAAACATGAACCTGTGAAGAAAATGTCAGTCGCATTAGAGAGGCATTCCAGCGAAGTCCGCGCAAATCAATTCGTGCTGCTAGTTTGCAGTTACAAATTCCACGTTTAACAGTGCACGATGTGTTACACAAAAGGCTCCGCCGAAGAGTGTACAAGATACAAATGATTCATGCACTAAAACGGAGTGGCCGAGTAGCACGCACAAACTTCGCTGTGGACATGCCAGCAAGAATGGACGCGTCACCCGATTTCCTCCGCCAAGTGCGCTTCTCGGACGAGGCGACGTTCGGTGTCAGTGGACTTGTAAACAGGCGCAACTGCAGGTTTCGAGGCAGTCAAAATCCGCATGTCACGTGTGAGTTGGAGAGAGGCAACCCCAAAGTGAACGTGTGGGCCGGCCTAATGCACAGCAAGTTGATCGGACTGTTTTTCTTTTCGGGAAAGGCTGTGACCGGACGTTCGTACTTAGACATGCTGGAGCTGTATGCGCTGTCCCAGTTACCACCTCAAACTATCCTCCAACAAGACGGGGCGTCGCCACATTTTTTCCACCGTGTTAGGAATCACCTGGACAGAGAGTTGGCTGGGAGATCGATCAGCAGAGGTGGACCAATCTCTTGGCCTCTTAGGTCGCCAGATTGAACCCCGTTGAAATGTACTGAGAAAATTATATGGTCAGAAAAACTCAGATATTTTCCCTTTGTAACGCTGTAAAACAAATATCTATATAAATAAAAATGTAAATGTTTGTTTGTCTCTGATCGAAGATCTCCGAAAGTTCTTCACCGATTGCTTTGAAATTTTGACACAACGTTGCATTCGAATACGCGCGTGTTTTTATGTACCTATTATATAGATGTCACACCTGTGACAGGTAAAAACAGGTAAAAACCTGTCACATGTTCCGAATCCAGCAGTCGTTTCCATACTAACGCTAGAACAGTTGCATAGGATAAGAGGTTCCGTTGCGTAACAACGGATGAAACCGGAAAGTATACTTCCATGGAAACGCAATAACAATGAGCCTTTGTGTAGGAATTGCCGAAACAACAAACGCGTTTCCCCGGGGATGAGAGGATAAGAGGTTCCGTTGCGTAACAACGGATGAAACCAAGCACTTCTACAGGGTGTTCTGTCGTCCATCGAATACCAACAGATCGTTGCCTAGGAATAACCGCGGGAACGAGCTCAGAACACGTGAAATCGAACCCTGGGCGAAAGTGCCTCTATTGCGTCCGAAACCAGGCTATAACAGTCCAGCTCCGAAGAGTTTTTTGGTGACACTGGACGTGATAATAATTGTACTCGCTGGTGTAAAAGTGAGCGTTCAATAACTTATTCGCTGAATCCGAGACGTACGTGGAAGTTATTTGTCGCACTGAATAGGAGACACGTGACCACAACAACGTTACATAGGTAACACGCGACGTATTCTTATTATCAAAGTACACGTAAATAATGCAACAATTTAAAAGACATCAAGAATATGTCACTCACTAAAAATGTATTTTAAGACTTTATGATGTTAAAATCATGTGTGACATATGTCACACCTGTGACAGGTTGGTTGGTTCTTAAAATATTAATTGTACTCAATATTAATATACTGTAACGTGTTATACATACGTCGTTCATTTCGTGAGTATAGTTTATTTTTCATTGTTTTTCATTTCGTTTTCTTAACTGTTCTCCTTATTTTTCAGTGCAATTGGCGGTGGGAGTGAGCTGTGTCGATTGATCTGCGTTTGAATTGAAATATTTCGTTAGCATTTTTTTTTTGTTTCTTTGTTTTCCAGTTCGTGTTATTTCCTTTTTTAATGTTTTGCTATTTAATACGTTTTTGTTATAACTTTCTTTCTTCTTCTTCAGTGCAATCTATCTGCTTTAATTCATCCACATAATGCCTCGCAGAAGATCAAACTTAGATCGTCTTACTCGCGGAGCGGAAGCAATTCACTCGATCTGCCACAGCAACGCGTGGCCGGGTACAGCTAGTTTGTAATAAATGATGAAATATAATTACTTTATTTTAGATACCTTTCATTCGGACACCTGTATAATACATTTTCCCTGGTACTTACATGAGAAAGCATAATTGGCTGAGGAACTATGCTTCAAGCAGGAAGGTCGCGGTTTCGATTCCCGATGAGGTCATTGGATTTTTCAATTGACCCAATCCTTCCAGCCCTATGGCCCTGGGGTCAAGTCAGCCTCTAACAGTAATGAGTACCAGCAATATACCTGAGAGTAAAGGATGGCCGGTGCGTAAGGCTGACCTCACCGCCATCTGAGTCAAATTTCTAGAAAATGTATGATCCTCGACGTCTCACAACCCTATGGGCCTCCACGTCCTGTGACCTTTTGCTTAGTTACTAGCGGGTGCCTCATGGCACTTGAAATTTTATCGCTCAGCTGCGCCGGCTCTGCCAACCTGAGAAGCTCATTTATAAGTACAAAACACAGAGCCGTAACTTAGATTTTGCCTCCAAAATAAGTCCACAAGGTTAGGATTTGTTTTGTTTTAAAAAGATAAACATTTAAATCGTACAGTTACAGTGCAAAACCACACCGCCCTTCCAAAGTGTAGTTGCAACCACTGCCCGTTACTTCTTGCCATACTTCTCAAATCCTCTCATGGCAACTAAGTCTACTATCACGACCTGTATGGATATTTTGTAAGCTGATCTCAGAACGAGATTTGAATTCGGGATCCACCGAATAAGAAACAACAGTCCTGCCTACTCTCTTGTGACGATCACTTAAGAAGAATTCATGGAGATATACCTCCAATCCCTATATACGTGTATATATTCAAGTCCTGGCTCTTGATTAAACACAGAGAAATTATTGGGGTCTAATTTTATCCATCTGCAGCTAACGATATATTTTATTTCCATGATTTATTTAAACCGTCTTGCAGTGCATACACNGATACTTTATGTTCTACGTGAAAATCAATTTAACTGTAATTACGAAAAAACAAATTTCTCACTGCAAACAGTGATATTAGATTCACCCATGAATAACTCTACAGCCATTTGTTTGACCTTTGCCTCTTTTTTAGTTTCGTAATCCTACACCCGCCGGTCACGGTAGCCGAGCGGTCTAAGGCATGTACTGTCTTCGCTCGCTCGGAAGCCGGGATCGTGGGTTCGAATCCCACTCAGGGCATGGATGTCTGTATGCGTTTTTCTGTGTTTGTCTACAGGTAGAGGCCTTGCGACGAGTTGATCACCCGCTCAAGGAGTCCTACCGAATGTGTAAGATCTAGAAAAACCGAAGTGAACGGAGAAGTTCATGGAGGTAGGCCTAGGCCCACTGGGGCTGTAGTGCCAAGGAAATAAAAATAAAAATCCTACACCCAGTAGGTAGGACTCCTTAAACGGGGAATTACCGCATTGCAAGGCCAGTACGTACATAAGCCAACAGAAACACACACGCATCCATGCCTCGAGTAGAATTCCAAACCACGACCCCAACCCTCGAGCGGGCGAAGACAGTTCATGCCTTAGACAGCGCGGCCACTGTGATCGGCCACAAGCAATGAAAAACACTCACCAAAATATTAAATTCTATTGAGAGGAGTCACGTATGTCGACGCCTCCACTTTGTAAGAACACTGACCATAAATGTGAAGCAGGTCAAACCGCTGCCTGTCTCTGTGCATAGCACATCGAAGGGAGGTACCCCCACTACTGTTATGCTTCCTTACTCCTCCTCCTCTCCTGCGTGACACGTGCCATCACTTGCGGCGAGAGATCTGCTTGCCTCTAGTATAAATTAATCTGACCCCTACTCTCAGCTTATCGCAGTGGAGACATGATCAGGCGTAGAAACTGAACTCGCACGTACCACGTAGGGAGAGAGACTGCGGGTACTTCTGGCCTATTGAACCAGCTCCAGGTAATAGATGATGTTGATTGTGGAGCAACTGGTGGCAGGGGAAACCGAAGTACTCGGAGAAAACATGCACCAGCACCACTTTGTCCACCACAAGCCCCACATGACCAGATCCGGGCTCGAATCCGGCCGCCGCGGTAGGAAGCCAGCGATTAACTGCTTGAGCTACGACGTGGCCCAACTCGCATGTAAGTCCAGGCTTTATCAGGTGCGGGTTATTGCTTCATCCTAGCGTAATGTTTAACTTGCTGCAGCCAATTTGATCACAATCCCGTCAAATCAAACATCATACCTCTCGTGTACACACACAACTAGAGGAATGACGTGAAATTAGGGGAATTACATAATACAATTGAATTCGCCTAACTGGATCACAAGGATGAAGCTAACCCAAAAGATACTACGCTCATCTCTATACAAAGCCAAAGTCAAAGCTACGTTACGACAGACTGTCAGTCGGCCAGTCTGTCTTGGTTTCAAGCCGCACCTGAAGCCCAAGCCCACATTTTTGTTACTGCCCGACAGATGCGTGTTTGTTCGTGTGGGGCACCCTCTCTGAAGGGAGGACGGGTCTGTCGTTTACAACTGGTGCTGGCCTTCGCCAGCGCAGTCATATTTACCACGGTCAAAATCAGTAGTAGATTTCATCTATATTTTATATGTCGCCATTCTACATAGTCAGCTGTCAAGAGTCTGATTACTTGTAGACACCTAACAGTTACACTTCTACATGTAATTCTAGTATCTATGTGTGTACAACATGTACAAGTCTTGGCATAGCAGATCATGCCGTAACTCGTGTATCTGATGTTTCAACGGCTGCCTAGTCACTTGAACGATCGTACGCTTAACCGCAGCCGAGCTTAAGCCTCTTATACTTTCTGTGTCGGGCTTCGCCTCTTTCGAAGTCGCGAACATTTGTATGTTCATGATTTTGTATGACCTCTTCTTGTGCCTGCACAATTTAGTTATGTGATCACAAATATCCGGACTAACTTAGGCCTTAATAATCCAGTTCGTACCTCACAGGAAACACATTACGTCTCTGCTACAAAGACCAACCGGTTAATAGTGTTTAGGAAAATAATCATTGTTTATTGTGAGAACCATACGAAACACATAAATACACTCTGTGGGCCGTTACCAGGGAACGGCTAGTAAAGACACAGCAGGCTGGAAATGCTTTAGCGGGTACTGTAGTGATTTGTGTGTTATAGATATTAGCGGTGACGCTGTAATTGCCTGTAGTTCCGAGTCGTGTATAAGTGGTCAATAAATCCAATTTCCAATCCAAACTCCATCTATAGCCACTCCATCCTACGTGACAATATTTAACCACTGGTTTTAAATGGACAATGATTCGATGTCATATTTCATACAGACATTCTCGGGACTGTGTACGTAGTATGCAGTAGGATGATTCTGTACGCAATGCGGACATCCAGAGGCTTCCCGCTGATTTTGCAGACGCTCAGCAAAATAGTCTGACTCACGCGAGAAATTCTCCGACGCTCTTGTTGTACTTATGTCCTTGTTGTCCTTGTTGTATTTATGTCCTTCTCTTCTTCCTTTAACGGATAAGGCCCTCTGGCATGTTCCAGTTCAGAATTAATTATCTTGCAGACAGTTGGAAGGACTGACTGGATGGGGGCTCAGCCCGTCTCAAGGCCGCTACTTACAGAACAGAGGCCGCGACATAGCTCAAGCTGTTAGTCATTGGTTTCCCACTGCGGCGGCCCAGGTTCGATCCCGGGTCTGGTCATGTGAGATTTATAGTGAACAAAGTGGCGCTGGGGCGGGTTTTCTCCGAGTATTTCGGTTACCCCTGTCAATCTTCATTCCACCAATTTCTCCATCATCATAATCACCCGGGGCAGGCTACAATAGGCCTGTCAGTGGCCGCCGTGCCGAGTGGACCCAGTTGGACTCCACCCCCCCACTAAGCGAATTAATTAAATTACACAGAAAAAGAGCATATATTCATGACTCGAGCGAGTTTCGAGTCCACGATACCAAAAGTCGAGCGCGCAAAGACATCGCGTGCCTTAGACCGCGAGGTCACAGTGATCGGCTATGTATTTATGTAATGAGGATGGATTTAAAATATTGGAAGACAAGAAACGCCCTACTAAAATCAAATAACATAAAGCTAAGGTAAGCAGAGTAGAAGCCACACAAGCAAGATTTCTGAGCCATTTTCCAGGCAAGTTTTACGAGAGTCAATACCAAATTAAAAAAACGGGGACAGCTACTACAAAATAATGAATAAAATAAATATCAATTAAACTGGAAACACGTATATAGGATACATATAGGATATATAGGATTCGATGTTCTGTAGCGGAGGTTATGAACAATTCCAACGCCTGGGATCTAAGGCCGTGTAGTCCGTTGAAATTGAATTCATGTTTCGGAAGGAGATTTCACCTCCATCTTCAGGGCTGAAGAATAAACCAAGAAAAAGTCAATCATGAAACAGGCAGCAAGAAGAGCCTTACTCTTAAATATTGAAGATGGAGACGAAATATTCTCCCGAAACGCCGGTTGAGTTTCAACGAGCTACACGACTTTATAGCCCAGAATACAGAAGCCTTCAACACGTAAACAGAATCCAAGACAGTGAATTGTCAAAATTAAACACATTTATATTGCCCCAGATGATAAGGAGACGCGGGGAGACCCGTAAATAAGTGCAGAGGTGACTTCAAAATGTTTCTTAACATCGGAAAGCGTCTGTAGAACATAGTAGTTCAGTTGGCAGGAGAATAAGCGGATGCTTATTTCTTTGCCTCTTGTTCAATAAAACTTCAGTCTAGCAAAAATTGTAACTAAACGTTGGAAGTAACGCGCCGTAACCGATTTCATATCAGCAATATTTCATTACATAAAATGTGGACGTGTGACATGAAAACAACCATTGCTACTAACTGCGCGTGTAATTTGATGTGCAAATCTAAGCTCCCTGGATACTGTATTCAATGAACCAGAAATGCGAGTGACTTTTAAGCCGCCATGAAATTGTGGCATCATTAACCCCTTTAAACCACAGTGGGTACTCATCAGTTTTAACACCAGAAATGCCTGAGTTTGCATGCAGAGTGTACACTTATGGCTTTTATAATATTCTTACACCAAAAAGTGATTATTCGCTTAAATAACAACCAATTCGATGTGGTATGAAGTAAATTTTTAAATATTAATTACATGAATTTCAGGATTCCTTAATTCCGTGTGGAGGCAGGCATCATTGCCCTGCGAGCCGTAGAAGGCGACGAAAATGGAACCCAGTTCCTGGGGGTATAACTGGGTCACCCCCTTCCTGGGGGATATAAATACAGGGACCTGGCACTCCAGGTTGCCGGAGTCTCGAATCTGAGACAGTAAAATCTGACAATGAGTCCCGTGGGAATCGGACCTGATAATGACTGTGCTGGCGATACCAGCGGCAATTGTAAACGACAGACCCATCCTCTCGTTAGAGAGAATGTTACATAAGGACTATAGCCGTAAGTGTTCATTTGAAAAATAAAATTACTGGTCGTGGGTCTCAAGGAGGCTGTCACCAAGACGAATTGATTAGTGGTAAACCGCCAGTCGCAAAGTAACTCTGACGCTGACTCAGGTTTCTTTACCTGTTTCAAGACTGCGCCGACTCGTCTTCCTCCTAAAGATGTATTTGGGAAGGAAGGTAAATCGCTAAGAAGCGAAGAAGGTAAAGCGTTAGGCAGTGTACCTTGTTATGCCTTAAATATAGTGCCTCTAACTACCTCTCTCCAGTTTCTCTTCTCTCTCTCCCTCTCTGTCTTTTCCAGGTTTCTAAGAAATAATTACATCTTCAAGGTCGAAGAATAGGTCAGGAAGCAGAATTACTCANTCAATCCAAATATTCTGTCACTAGCGATACGACGTTTCGGAGTAACGGACTCCTTACATCTTCAAGGTCGAAGAATAGGTCAGGAAGCAGAATTACTCGCTCTTCAGTCCTGAAGACTGAGGCTGTAAGTCATGATAAACGTCGATTCAGCTTTACCAAACTGTACGGCGTCAGATCCCAGGACTATGTTAACTGGGTGATGGTTTAGCGCTTCGAGCACACTGTGCAGGAAGACTGATCCATAGCTGCAATGACGAGTTCTGAAGAACTAACAACTAGATGCCTGTTATTACGAAGAATTTTCCAGGCGCCGAATTCAGAAACTTAATATTTTTCTCCGTTCTTTCCATTGGTATCCGCCATGCCTCAAGTTTTTAATGTTCTTAAAGAACACTGACATCGATGCACTCTGTCGGTAAGAGACCAAATTTCTGGTCACTAATTACAGAGAGATAGGGAATGTCAGTTTCTCAAGCGAAGGGTTGAGGAAACTTGGGTCTGCCAATTGATGACTATACTACAGCAATATAAGCAGGAAAGACAGTAACGATAAGATGACCATAGAATCTGATGGTAATTCAAAAACTTTTGGCATAGATATTTAAGAACCTTCTTTTATAACAGTTTATCCTGCTATAAATCTTATTAACGTAGAATTCATCATTGTAATACACAGATTTAAAGTTACTATAGTATCGAACTATAAAGTGTTAACGGGTTTCTTGAGCCTAAGTAATGTAGTACAGGGTGAATCGTATAGAACCGGCCCGATGAATTTGCTAATAATTCCGCAGGTGATGCATATAACCGCTCACAATTACGACATAATAATCCGTGGGCCGTGCTGAGTCGAATGGTGTGCGCATGATCCGGCAAGTGGCAGCCCTTATGCTGCAAGGTCAAGGACAATCCCGAAACGTGTCTGCAGGAACATCACTTAAGAAACACTGCAGCGAGTCACGGCGAATATGCAAACGCGGATGGAGGCGTGCTTACGTGAAAACGGCGGACACTTTCAACACCTGCTCTGATCACGGCACACAATCCAAGATAAGATATGTGTAAATTACTTGAATATCTGTATGGTATATTTCATATTACAGCTCATTTCATCGGGCCGGTTCTATATGAATCACCCTGTAGATCACAAGCGAACAAGTAGCTTTAGTTTAAGTGTATCGTGTGTATTCTGTGAGTACTGATATTTCAATGTGGATATGCCAAGTGCAGTACAACACAGGGCTACTATAAATGATTCATTCGTTTTTAAAACGCTATATTTTCCAAAGTAATACACGTACAAATATGATTGATATATAGAAAGAACCGTAAACTCGTCATCCTTTACGCCCCAGAAAGATTCCTGGTACTCATTTCTGTTAGAGGCTGAGTCGACCCTAGAGCCATAGTGCGGCTGGAAGGATTAGGTAAATTGAAAAATCCAATGACATCTGGATTCGAAGCCCCAACATTCCGCCTTCTAACATAGTGCCTCACCCAATTACGCTACCGCGTGCCCTGTTGCCTAACATGTAGGGCTGGAGAGGAATATGGTGAAAGCAGGGGAAGTTAATAGTGGACGTTGTCCCTGTGCGTAATTAATTAAGCACAACGCCAAGAAGACGTATGGGGGAGTGTATGCCTAGATCCACTTCGGCGCTTGTTAGAGGTGAGTGGACAGCTTCACGCCCCAGCTGTTTTATCCCCGGTGAAAAAGCACTCTATCCCTACCTGATCGGATGCTGAAGGGGCCCCAGAAAAGGTCTGGTAGACGTGGAGAGGAAGGAAATCTTGCCCCTACCGGGACCGGAACTTGAACCCCTCGACCGTCCAGCCCGCAGCCAGTCGCTGTACCGATTAGGGTCATTCCGGAAAGCACGTAAGCTTATGTAACAAATCTTGAGATTTCTCGGTGAATTTTCGACTTGCGTTATACTAGTTTTAGAAATAAAATTCTACGTATCGGTATATTGGAAGTAAAGTTTATAAGGAATTTCTTGAAGATATCTCCTGGGGTGTAACGCCGTGCAGTTCATTTGAACTTTGCGGGTTATACAGCGTCGTGTCCCATACAATAAAGACCTACGGAGTCATTGCTGTTAGAGTCTCAAATTCAACGAGGAATTTCTCCTTCAGCTTCTGATATTACTGCCTCTGGCGTGTTCCTGTTTGGGATTAACTTCTGAAATGGAAATATAGGGTACGCATGGACGGGGTTCGACCCATTGCCAGGTCTCTATCTACACAGGATAACCCAAGCACAGAAAGAACCCGGAAATTCATCCAAACTCTTACGTCAGTATAGAAAATTTAATTCCTCAAAGAAATGTGTAATCAGATTTCATAATTAATATAAAGATATTGTCACGATTTTAGTCACTATGTACTGAAATTGGACTGGTAGTCGGATTTATTGAACACATACAGAATGTAACTACAAATAACTACATCTCACTGAGTTACTCCAAAGATCACTGTAACTAGAGCACTCATAAAGCCTTCTCAGTCTGCCATGTCTTCACCAGTTGATGCCTGGTGACGGATCCCAACAATATCCTCTGTTTCCGTGCTCACATTCTTACCGGCTGGCGTATGTCTCACAACTAACGCAATGCTCCAACTGTCGACTCTAATTTGTCTCTCACTAACTGTCCTGCTTATAATATTGTGACATGTTGCGCAAAGGAGAACCCCCCCACCAGCAGTGACGCGGCGGGTGAGTCAGCGCTCCCCTCCCCCTCCTCCGCACGGTAACGTAACGGTGACGCAACAGGATTATTACGGTAGTAACAGCGGTTACTACCGCTAGCGTTACTAGCAACATAGCGCCAGGCAACAAGGGTGCCTATTACGTGGCCGTTTTCCGTATTGTCCGATCAAGGCTACGTAACGAGCAGCGAAGGCTATTCACAGTCAGTTGTACTGAGTCAGTTAGTCCTGGAGTTGTACTGAGTCAGTTAGTCCGGGAGCTACCTACGAGTCAGTCCTCGAGCTACCACCCAGTTGTACTGAGTCAGTCAGTTAGTCCTGGAGCTACTTACGAGTCAGTCCTCGAGCTACCTCCGAGTTAGTTCCGAGTTAGCGAGCAACCAGTCAGTTGTATTGTGGCATTTGGAGTGTACTAATTGTGATACTGCAGATAGCAGTAATCGTAAATCTGTAATTTGGGTGATTGTGAGTGCGAATGTGAAATAAAATTCGCTTACATCAAATACCTCGTGAAGTTATTTGTCGCGATATACGCCCAATACGCGACAATATCTTGTCACGAACCGCAAAGAAAATACCATTCCTCTGTTGTTGTTTCCGATTTTTGGCGTGCAGACATACTTATTCTGAAGCCTTTATTCAGTAACAGCTGTGGTATAGCTCCTTCTTTCGCGGTTGTTTCCTAGCAATGGATCTACATGCCACAATATGTTTCGGTACTCTTTTATTTGGGATTCACACTTATGTTCACTGAGTAGACAAAATGCCCAACTTCTACCTACTAAAGTGAGAGATGGAAAAGGAAGAAGGGAATTTTGAGCTGCTGACGTAATACCCAGAAGGTAATTCGAAGCGATTTCAACTTTCTTGGTTAGGGGATATCTAAATATTTCTGAAGTAAACATTGGAATTCTTAAAAGTAATAGGAACTCCTAATATCGTCTAATTAACCATAGAAGTGCCAGTGTCAACCACTGGAGTGGCTGAGGTAAACCAATGCATAATTAATGGGTAATTATACAATTTAAAGACTTCCCCTTAATTTGAAATGTAGCTGAAAAATCCCGTCCAAATATTTCTTGAGTATGTGGTTCAGATAATTTCCCAACAGACGTCACACGCTGATTATTAACAGTATACTCTCATATTTAAGTTAAGATCTACTCGTATATTATAGAATAAGATGTTTAAAGGAATGTGCTACAGAAGGCCGGATGGGCATTGCCCAGGCCTTTTTTGTATTTACATTTTTTTTTACAATTGAAAAGAATTGTGAAGGTCGAAGTTTTCAACGCTTGGTACTTCTGGAGTTAAATGATGAACTCAGAAGTCCCCCTTCAGTCATCCACGAAGAAAGATTCCTTGCATGTTATGTTAGGTTATTAACTTATTTGTTTAATTACTTATTTATTTAAATGACAAAAACACAGAAACTTTAACTGATGCTGGTAAGGGGTTAATCTATATAAATAAAAATGTAACTGTTCGTTTGTTAGCCCTCGAAAATCTCCGAAAGTTCTTCACCGATTGCTTTGAAATTTTGACACAACGTTGCATTCGACTACGCGCGTGTTTTTATATACCTACTAGCTGTACTGGGCCACGCGTGAATCCGGAAAGTATACTTCCATGGAAACGCAATAACAGTTGCGTAGGAATTGCCGAAACAACAAACGCGTTTCCCCGGAGATTAAAGGATAATAGGTACCGTTGCGTAACAACGGATGAAACCGGAAAGTATACTTCCATGGAAACGCAATAACAGTGGACTTTTGCATAGGAATTGCCGAAAAAACAAACGCGTTTCCCCGGAGATGAGAGGATAAGAGGTTCCCTTGCGTAACAACGGATGAAACCAAACACTTCTACAAGGTGTTCTGTGCTAGCATTTCCTAAGCAACAGATGAAACTAACTCTTCGATAAGGTATTCCCTATCCCGTCCGACCGCTGGCTATATGTATAAGAGAGTGTAGCTCCGGCGACTGTTCAGTATCACGAGTGTCTCGAGTATCACGAGGTCACAAGTATCACAAGAGATTCCGAGTGAAATCACAGCAGAGATCCTGAGTTTGCACTCAGAGTTTTGGATTCGACTCTGGCAGCGTTTCCCCTGTGATAGACAACAGAAGGCTCATTGTATAGCACATGCCGAGGTATAAATAGTCCAGCTTGGACAAGAAGCAGTCAGCCTCGGGGCAGATGCCAAGGGATACGGAAGAGAGCCTGGAGGTAAGCGCCTAAGGAGTTAGTCTTGGGATAGCCAACGCCGAATATAAACAGTTTCGATTTATTTTCATTTTGATTTAATTATTTCGTGTGACATTGCGTTGGAATTGGGCTGTGTCGTTTACCATAGCGTTCATTTCGTGAGTATATTTTATTTTTCATTGTTTTTCATTTCGTTTTCTTAACTGTTTTCCTTATTTTTCAGTGCAATTGGCGGTGGGATCGAGCTGTGTCGATTGATCTGCGTTTGAATTGAAATATTTCGTTAGTCTGAGCCACAGCAGCGCGTGGCCGGGTACAGCTAGTCTAGAAATAATCGCAGAGAAATCCAAGTATATGTTGCTGTCTCATCACCAGAATGTAGGGAAAATCATGATATAAAGATAGCTAACAGATGTTTCGAAGGTGTGGCACAGTTCACATGTTTTGGGGTGACAGTAACAAATCAAAATTTGATTCAGAAAGTAATTAAGCGGAGACTGAATTCAGGTAATGCTTGATACCATTCAGTCCAGAACCTATCATTTTCTAGTCTGTTGTCTAAAAACATATAAATTATAATATACAGAACTATAATTTGCCTGTAGTTCTGTATGGGCGTAGCTTTGGTCTCTGACACTAAGGGAGGAACACAAACTGAGGGTGTTTTGGAACAGGGTGCTGAGATGAATATTTGGACCGAAGACAGATTAAGTGACAGGAGGGTAGAGAAAACTGCATAATGAGGAGTTTCATAACTTGTACTCATTGCCTAATATATAATCAGAATGATCATGTCAAGGAAGGTGAGATTGGCAGGGCATGTAGCACGAATGGGGGCAAAGAAGAATGCTATATGATATTGGTGGGAAAATCAGAAGGAAAAAGACCACTAGGAAGAACAAGACGTAGGTGGGTGGTAAATATTAAAATGGTTCTTAGAGAGATAGGATGGGATGGTATGGACTGGCTCGATCTGGCTCAAGATAGGGTAAAAATAAACCTTCGTGATCCATAAATTGCTAAGAAGTTCTTGAGTAGCTGCACAACCGGCGGCTTCTCAAGGACTCAGTCCACGAAGTTAGTTATATTTGTGAGTTATTTAAATGACATTCCCTTTAGCTGTGATTATATAGCATCCAATGGATAGAAAATGAAGGGGTAATGAATTGGAAAGCTCGTGGAACTAATCGATCGTCGCCTTAGAGTTCCTTTAGAGGGCCTGAGGAAGGTTATGAACAATCTCAGTCAAGACAGCTGGTCATGGGACAGAAATTTAAACTCTGAACCACGAGATTATGAATTATGTGAGCCACAACTTAACCACAATATTCAGAGCGCGTTTGAATGTTACTGATAGGCGAAAGAGTGAAAATATTACCGGATTTTGCATGAAGTAAACAAGTGGAGTATCATGAAATTCGCCGTCATCCTCACCCGCTGCTGTTTATGTCTCCATTCTCTGCTGTGGCTACATTAGTTGCTAGGAGACGAAATGTGTTTATTCGTCCTATTGCGGAAGTTGCATGCTGCTACACAATGTCGTGTGATATATTGTGACAATTTGAAATTTCCCTGAGGTACTTTCCTACCCTTTACACAAACAGTGTGTGCCCTAGTCATGATGAGTTTCTCATGCATTCGCCATTTTAAGGCAATTGCTTGTTTTGGTTAATGTCACAGCAAGAACACAAGCAGAACAAGAACACGTATAATTATAGTATTTCAGTTGATTGCTTAGGGTATCTTCAATAAATCGTTACAGGGCTATACTTGAAACGTCTTGCATTCTGAAAATAACTACAATTTGGAAAATGATACTGTGAGGTATTGGCCCACTGCTAGGCAACGGCTCGATAAACACTTCCCCACAGAGACAGATTCTTGGTACACAGCTGTTGCTCGGCAATGTGTGCAACAATACATGACAATAAAGGACATCAGTGCTGAGTGGCGGACCACTAAACATGCGGTTATAACAATACGCGACAAGACGCCAAGCAGAAGTCATACAAAATCATGATAATGAACATGTTCGCGGTACAGGACAAGGTGAAGCCAGACACAGAAAATATAAGAGGCTTAAACTTCGCGGTAGTTAAGCTTACGACCGTTCAAATGACTAAGTTGTCGTTGTAGCATAAGATATGTAAGTTAGGCATGATCTGCCCTGTAAAGCCTGTACTGACAGAGGACTTGTCTGTAGTGCAAAAGGAAGAATTTTCGATAACATGTTATATGCGCGAAATATACACTTAACGAAAGGCCAAATGTATTCATAAGAGACAAACCCATCTTCTCGTCAGAGAGGATGTTACATAAGGACTATTATCGCAAGAGTTCAGTTGAAAAAATCCCTCGTCGTGGGTTTCAGGGGGCCTGACGCAAAGATGATCTGATTGGCGGTAGCTCAAGCAGTTAGTCGCTGGCTTCCCATCGCGGCGGCCCGGTTTCGATCCCGGGTCTGCTCAAGTGGGACTTGTGGTTGACAAAGTGGCGCTGGGGCAGGTTTTCTCCGAATACTTCGGTTTCCCCTGCCAATCTTAATTCCACCAATTGCTCCACAATCACCCTCACCTATCATCTGGGGCTAGTATAATAGGTCAGAAGTAGCCGCAGTACAAGGGACTTAGTCCCACCCCACTAGCAATAAAAAAACTCTGACTCTAACTAGCAGCTATGGGAGTACAGAAGAATACAACGGAGTACAGTGGGGAACAAGAATTGATCGTGTCCTAGTGATTTGTGAAGTGGGTAGATTAACGAAACGCTATAATTGATTGTAAGTATGAGCTGACTGTACAAGGTGTCAGTAAATCCAACCATCCAAACCAGAACCCGTTATTAATCACGTAGCCATAATACACATGATAATGCCATGTAGTCTGGTAGTATTTCATCGGCGGTTGAAGAGGTATGTACTGCTTCCATCCTCAGGATTAAAGTATAAGCCACATAAGCAACCAGCAAGACGCAGGCAGCAAGTAAATCTCTGCTTGAAATGGATGTGGAAGGAAACGGCAGTGTTTGAATTTGAGGTACTAACTCAAAGTTTTCCTATAGGAAACGAAGAATTCCCGCAAAGACCTTCTGGTTAGTCCGTCTCCGTTTCGAGATTTGAACGCCTGAAGGCTAACAGCTTGACCGCAATGTTCGTTGAGTTTGTTCCTTCGATGTTTAACGACACTGTCAGTATCATGACTGCACGATTAATAAATATGGAGTAGTTGGCAGAATGAGACAGGTAGAGCAAAACGAAACGTTCGTTGAGAATAATATTGTCAAGAGATTGAGTGACTATAGACGAGGTTTGGATTGGTAATTGGGTTTATTGGGCACTTAAGACTCGTGACTACAAGTAATTACGACTGTTTTATTATTAACACAGTTTACAGTTCACTACGGTACGCACTAACTCTTCTCACCTGCTTTGTCTTCACCGGTTGTCGCCTATTAACTTCTTTCAAAGCCGCAGCTTCCTCACCGTTCGTGTTCGCGTCCTTGCTGACTGACGACTGTCTCTCAAATCACTCGACGTTGCTAAGCAACGACTTAAACAATGGGGGCACCTCCGCTTCCAACGCCCCCACCAGGGGCGACTATCTCACGACAGCATCAAACTCGGAATTGTCTGCCTGCCTGCAGACTTTATGTACTACGATACTGCACAGTCACGTAGCCACCAGGGCGGACAGCACAGAAAACACCGCTTTCGACAGTTCTTCTACTGTTGCGTGAATAGCGGTTGCTACGCTGACGTGGCATTTACTGTGCCGTAACCTAGTAAGGCGCATCGGCTTTCAGCAAATATGTCACAATATTAAAGCGAATCTGAAAGAATATGGCGTGAGGTGTGTGAAATGGATTAACTTGGCTCAGAATAGGTTTACTGTGAAATGGTTTCCATAGGAGACGGTGAATTTGTTGGCTAACTGCGGGACTAATAGATAGCAATACCATGCAAGGAGTAAGTTTGGACGTGCGGTCACTTCTTCTGAATGGTCACCTACACTCAGCAGATTCTTTGTAAAGCCAGTGGCAGGCGCGTTTCGGCTTCTCAGACTGTCAGCTGTATTGCTTATAATCCGTCCTGTACCCCTCCCCTAATGACGTTTATCTCTCTCTCAGTGCTGGCAACACGTTATTTCGGTTAGTATGTTGTTAATTTAAGGTATGTACATACAGAGTGACCAAGGAGGAAAGGTCAATATTCTGGGAGGTCATGGTATCGGTCACTCTGATCAAAACTGTATGTCTACATGCGTCCTATTCCGAACAGTTTCTGAGATACAACTATTTCATTGTACAGTTCCGAATTTGTTGATAACAAAGGGATATTACGTACTGTCTCTAATACAGGTATTTATTGTTCAAGTGACAAAGTTGGTACAGCTTACAATTTAGAATATTCCGCACTCAACATCAATGCACTTTGCAACTCCTGTGAGGACATGGCATGTTGCTCGTTTGTACAGTGTACTGTATTCGGAAACCTTTCGGAATAGGACACACGTAAATACACACCTTCTTGCTTACAGTGACCGATATTATAGCCTTATTCAATACTGACCTTCCCTCCTGAGACACTCCGTATAAGACCTACATTAATTCTATTAAATCGCACTCGTATGTTGATAACTTAATATGGGCTTCTATATTGTGTCCAAAGCATCTTTTAGTGTACGTCAGATATTGAATAAGGAAATTCATGGGAGAAAAGGCTTTCGTCTTCAACGAGATATCCAGAATGGTTATTATGACTTCCAATGCATGATGAAAATAGAATTTAGTAACTTTATAAAGGTTACGTAAAAATATACGGGATTATTTGATGATGACGTGTACTCAAAGATGATTTAGACACAGTATATGATTTAATTTTATTTAGAATTTCGTTATGTGTGCATTTTTTGCCACTCCTGCTTAAGCTTCACTAGGTTTCTCCTAATTTTGGAAATTCTTAACTATGATATAAGTATTCCTAAGGTGGTCATATTTCTTTCCTGATTTGTACAAGCAGAACTTACAAAAGAAGTTCCGATGCCCTCCCATGTTCTGTTGCCTGAACACAGAAAGCTAATGGCTAACCCCCTCTATGAACTCTCATCCTGGAGAGGTTGCCTTGTTAAAACCTTACGATCTATTGGACACACTTCAAAGAAAATTTTCTTCGCTCTTACATTTTTTCCGTTCCACACAAAAGTAATCGTTTGCCCTCTTTAAAAAAAAACTAACAAGAATAAAAAAAAGACATACCTAACTGAGGCATAGCACACAAGGATAGGCACCACTTCAGTGTTTGCATATGCAGAGCGAAATTCTAGCATAAAGAAGTCTTTTGGAGTCAAAGTTTTCCGTATGACCTTGACATAACAGCCACTAGAATATTTCTGTCAAGCTTTTTCGTCTAAAAAAGAGCAGAGTTGTGCTCCCTTCCTACGTTGGATAATTACCCTTTGATTGAACTAGAAGTTTCCCTTGATGGACCGACATCCATTCCCGCACAAAGAGGGTAGTTTGTTTAGCAAAGTTCACGCTTGTTCTGTCCGGAGATGAGGGGTATGACAGGTTCACTAGAGTCGGGGGGGGGGGTTACCTGTGCACTCTGAATTTATTTCTTTCTTCAAGACAAGGTGGATGAAAGAAGTTCATACAGGATGTCCCATGAGGAAAGGTCAATATTTTGGGAGGTCATAGTATCGGTCATTCTGAGCAAGAATTGCATGTGTACATGTGTCCTATTCAGAACGGTTTCCGAGATAGAGCTATTTCACTGTACAGTTACAAAACTCTTCATGAGAAAGCGTTATTACGTAAGGTAAAAGTAAAGCGGGCCGGTCACGGTAGCCGAGCGGTCTAAGGCATGTACTGTCTTCGCCCGCTTGGAAACCGGGATCGTGGGTTCGAATCTCACTCAGGGCATGGATGTTTAGTTTATGTGTGTGCGTTTTTCTGTGTTTGTGTATAAGTAGAGGCCTTGCGACGAGCTGATCACCCACCCAAGGAGTCCTACCGAATGTGTAAGATCTAGAAAAACAGAAGTGAACGGAGAAGTTCATGGAGGTAGGCCTAGGCCCACTGGGGCTGTAGTGCCAAGGAAAAAAAAAACTTTAACTAATTAAACATCATGCCATAAAGACGTATGAGGGAGTGGATGTATAGATCCACATTTTCTTGGCCTGGGTTCTAGTTGGAGGTTAGCGGTCAGCTTCACGCCCCGACCACTTTACCCCCGGGGAAAGAACCCACCCTACTCATTGGATAGGAGGCTGGGTGGACCCCAGAGCAGTTATGGACGACGTGGAGAAAAGAAAATTCTTGACCCTACCAGGATTTGAACTCTGACCCTTCAGTCGTCCAGCCCGTAGCCAGTCGCTATACAGACTACGCTCTACCGTCTCCTGAAAGATATTACGTACTGTTTCTAAAACCGGTATTTATTGTTCAAATGACAAAGCTGGTACAGTTTACCTAGTGTAATACATTTTCGAAAATTCCACCGTCAACATCAGAGCACTTTGTAGCTCGTGTGAGGACAAGGCGTGTTGCTCGTCTGTACAGTGTAGTGTGAAATAGCTCTATCTCGGAAACCGTTCAGAATACATAATACAGTTTTTTTGCTCAGTATGGCCGATACTGACCTCCCAGAATACTGACCCTTCCTCCTGGACGTGACGACCAGAAATCTGATAGAATTTTCACTGACGTTTCCGAGCAGCTTACCGACTCCAACTTCAGGACACAAAAATACGCCAATAAACACAGTAGCAAGCCTGAAGAGTCTGTAGCCCGTTGAACTTCAACGGCGTTACAACTGAGAAGACAGCAATCTTCAGAGTAGCCGCTGTGAAAACCTCAGATCCGTGATTTCTTGTAATGCTTATTTTGCATCGCTGTCGGTATCTCAGGCTCTGCAGTGTCTAAAGGTACGATTGGTTAGTAAAGAACTGTAAATTATTTGGAATGACTCGGTCGTGGCCTATCTCAGATTATATAACAAAATTTTCTGGCTGAACTGAGAAAAACAAAAAACACCTCTGTCAAAACAGTCAGTATCCCGTCCGAAATGTTAACTCAGCACTTCCGGTAAAGAAGCGTAATTCTTACGGCCATGCCAACCTGCTCGGTGCTTTGCGCTGAATGTTACTAACCAGCAGAATATCTCATCAACTGAGGAAGGAAGTATACGGAACAGTATTTATGAAAAGCTAACTGTCTTTCGGAACGAAGCCTAGATAGCTCGGCCAGTACACTGACCATGCTATAGGCCAGATGACCTGCGAGGTCTACAGAGATGCTTCTTTACACCGCGGAGTTGAGAGCGACTCTGTGGCCAACCTAGCGCCACATCCAAGGGCTACTGAGGGCTCTTTCCTCTGGGTTTAAGCTGCCGATTCATTTCCATCTAGTACAAAAGTTAACCATGCACGGACCTATACCTTCACTCCCTCCATACTTCTTAATCGCTTGCGCGTAAATCACAGACGCATATTCGGTTTCACATTTCCTTTTACGGAAATCGAGAGGTAATTACGGTGTTCATCAAAATATGCATCTGGACCACATCTTGGGCCAGATGAATCCATCCCACAAACAGTCTTTATTTTTTCTGTCTGCTATGTGTTGCTTGTTCTTGTTATGTATTTAATGGCAATGTCAGGAGCTACACTATGTAACTTCGAATGATTGGATGCATAATGAATTCGAATGGATTAGGGAGCAAAAATTCTGGCCTAACGAAGTCACTATCCCACCAAATGCCTGGAGAAAATCCTGAGTCAGGATATCCGGTGTCCGATCCGAGATTCGCACCGAGCATCTCCTGAATACAGATCAAAGCGTTGCTGCTTAAGTCAATATTCTCAGTTGTATGACTCACTGGAAATGATTTCGAATGAAGCAGTCTTGAACTAATTGAGGTATTGTTCTGTCTCGGAATTTACCTGCAGAGACTGAAGAAAGACATGTAAGCCATACAGCAGGACGGAAAGGTGCCTCGACCGAGACTCGAATCCAGCACCTCCCGAAAATATATGAAGAGCGTTAACACTACACCACCCTAAACTTATTACTTTGGTGGAGCCGAGCCCTTCTTGAGAAGACGTCACTTTTGCAGCTCCTGAAGAACTTCCCAACAATTTCTGGAACCCGAAGGTTTATTACTGTGTTCACAAGAGCCCACCAACAGCCCCTATCCTGAGTCAGATCAATCCAATTCATACAATCCCATCCTACCTCTCTAAGATCTATTTTAACACTGTCCACCCAACTACGTCTTCCTCCTGTCTTTCTCACCATTATCCTATATTAATTCCTCTTCTCCCCCCTTTCGTGCTACATGGCCTGTCATCTCATCCTCCTTGACTTCATCATTCTAATTATACTTGTACGAGAGTACAAGTTATGAAGCTCCTCACTGTGCAGTTTTCTCCAACCTCCTGCCACTTCATCTCTCTTCGGTCCAAATGTTCTCCTCAACACCCTGTTCTCAAACACCCTCAGTCTACGTTCCTCCCTTAACGTCAGAGACCAAGTTTCAAACTCATACAGAACTACAAGCTAATTAAATTTGTTTATGCTCTAATTTCAATGTTTTTATGCAACAGACGAGAAGACAAAAGGTTTTGGACTGAATGCTAGCAAGCGTTACCAGAGTTCAGTCGCCTCTTCATTTCCTCCCGAATCAGATGTGTATTTGTTATCGTCGTTCGATAATATTTTAACTGTGTCACGTTTTCAAAACATCTGTTAGCTCTCTTTATGTCTTGATTTTCTGCTTCATTCTGGTGACGAGATAGCAACATATACTTACTTTTCTATGTGTTTACTTCTAGACCAACCCCTCTACTAGCATAAATTAAAGTTTCTGTATTTTTCTCAATAGTATCTATATTATCACCCAGTAGATACATATCACCAGCATAGACTAGCAACTAATGTGTCCCACTTAATTTCAGTCCCATCTGTTTTCCCTGGATCTCCCTAATGGCATATTCTAAAGCAAAGTTGAAAAGCAATGGCGATAAAGCATCTCCTTGTTTTAGACAAAGTTTATTCGGTTTAGCTGCTGTGGCTGCACGACGGATCGGTATGATGTAGCAACGAAACTTTTCAATTGCGTCCATTAACTGTATATCTCAGAGTGCCTTTTGTTCATTTATTGCCGTAGACCTTTACGTCATCTTTAAAGAATATAAGTAGGTTCTACTTTAAACGTGCTCTAGAAACCCTCACACCAGTGGGAATTGAAACATATTTACGCTTGGCTTTTCATCCGTAAGAATGCCTACACAAGGTACGACGTACACGGGATCATAGAGTGATTGTACTTCAGCATGTCTTCTACCTCAATTCCAATTCCCACTGCCTCGTTAACTTCAACTTCTACGTTTTGCACCTAGAAATAACTAATATTGCTAAAAGCTCATCTCTCTAAGACACCCTTGTAACCAGGAAGCACAGCCACCGGGTTTTTCGTAAATATGTAGCCGAAGACATTAATAACTTCATTGAAATTAAAGTGGTTTTCGTAGCTTGTGATCAAGAAGTTTATACAAATATTTGAGGCCATTTTGACTGTAATATTAAAGCTACACAAGCCTCTGCTTTCCTCAGTCTCGTGAAATTAGATGTGAGTAAAAAAAATTGAGGAAATTTACTATGTCAAGACATTTTCACGTTTAAATTAGAAAGAAGTTTTGAAAATGTTTGTTTCTTATTATGGCAAACGTCTTCATAAAATAAAGTACTCCATAACTTATCAAACATTCCAGATAGCGATGCGTTTTCGATATGCTCTGTTTATGTTTCGATGGTTATTTTTGTTTCCTGCAAACCAATTAATTTCATATATATCTTCCTGAATGGGGAATCAAAAAGCAGAACTTCATTAAAATCGTTGTTTCTTTAAATAAGTTGCCTCTTCTTTCTTGCCCTGTGTAATATTAGACATTTGAAACTTACGTGTACGTCAAAACATAGAAAATTTCCTACAGTTTCTAGTGATACTTCAAACTCAAAAACGTTTTTAACAAGATCACGGAAATACAGTTTTAATAAGCTGTCATCATAGCCGAGTACCCTGCTGACAAAGAAAACCTATACATTAAATATTTCTCATTTTGCCTGTATAGCTCAAGTGGGTAGACTCCGGATCCACATAGCGGGGGTCCTGATTCGATCCTGTGTGGTTTCTTGTGAATTTGTAATGGTTCAAATGGCACTTAAGTATATTTACCCCTGAGTTTCGTAGGTTTCCTCTGCTAGTCATCATTACGACGTACAATGTGACAGACAGATATGACCAGCAAATAAGGCTTTCCCTTCTTCCTCTGTAAAGGGATCCCTAAAATTTAATCACTCTATACGAATGGAAAACGAGTGCAAGCTGAATATATCCTCTGTGGAGGAGGCACACATGCATAAAGTTAACTTAGGAACAAACACTTCTAAGTACATAAAAATTGAAATGTAACGTGTGAGCTTGAGTTTAGAGACGTGATAACAGTTCTTCGAAACGACGTGAGCCGCGCCACTTGCCAGTCTTTAAAGTGGTCGCTAAACAAAGAGCGAGATAAGTGGCGTTGCTAACGTTGATTGACTGGGATGTTACGTGTAATGCGTTCATAGATTACTATAGACCGATAGTTGAATCACCTTGTGGTCGATAGATATAAGCACGCGCATTTGTGCGTGGTTACTGCTAACATATATATATATATATATATACACGTATATATTTAACGTTCACAATTCTGATTATACGAGGATAGAATATGGAAAGTCTATATTACGTTTGACTGGTGGAGACATCTACTCCACAGATTGACAGAATGTCGGAGTCAGCTCAAGCTCAATGCCATGTAAGGCAGTGAAATTTACAATCATTAATGAAAATTGTATTTCCATGTCTCGTATTCCATCCCCTTCATTCAAATAGAGGGAAATCTTCTCTTCTCCGAAATTCTGTATTCTATGACAGTGACGTAAGTGGTGTTGGTAATATTATTGTTCTCTTCTGCGTTGCTATGGTTACTACTTTACAGCTGCGGAAGGTTAGAGGGAACAGGAGGTCTGTTACACTTAAATGTAGTCGTTTCCAATTAAACTGATGGTAAGGAAACTACAAGTGGCTATGACATTACATCGTGACGAGTTAGAAGGAAAGTTTTGCAAGTTTTGGAGCGTAGAGACAAAGACGAGAAGGAAATACAAGTCACTTCATGTTACTGCACTATAGATTGCGATACAAACTGTGCAAAATAACAATGTCTGTCTAACGAGAAACGTTCCTTTCCATGTGTTAATACTGGAGAGACAAAAGGCCGTGGTTCGTTTACTTGTTTGTATGTGGGAAATGAGGTTCACGCGGAAGTGAATATAACAATTACTGTCTTCTACACATGTGACGCTTTATAGTCTGACAGAACTGGAGAGACTTTCCTCCGAAACGTCTATGTAGTTCTACAATATTATACGGCGTTACATATAAGAACAACTTTGCTATTTATAAGATTTCAGGGTTTCTTGGCGGTGACTATGAAGAATGTTGTCTTCTGGAATGTGGCTCCGTGTAGATCTTGTGTGAATCGACGTTTCGGCATTTTTCAACCTTGCTGTTTGCGCAGAATTCCTTTAATGACGATGTCAACATCTTAGAATCTGAACGCATCGAATGACTGAATGACAGCAAGTAACGAACTGAAAAAAGTGTAGAAAGACTCGGCCGTGCCCTAGCTTCAAGATACCATCCAAAAATTTTCCAGGAAGGACTAAATGGAATCGAAGAAAGGAAAACCCTAAGATACTTGATATTGTAGCGCGTGCAACTGTTGTTATACAACGCCAGGGAGACAGGCGAATACATAGGTACTGCTTCTAGACAACGGCTTGATAAACACGGACACAAATACAAAAATTAAAGACCAGTGTTTTCTGTGTGGTTCGTGCCGAGATGTTATAACTATGACAATTGGAGCAATGAGTTCAGTTGACGGTTCAGTTGCAGAATGTTAGTCAGCAGGCAACGGCGTGACAACAGAAGAACTATCGTATGCTCTAGTGATTTTAAAATAGTCTAGCTCAGCGATAGCGTTGTAAGTGCTTGTAGTTCGGAGTCGTTTGTACGGGTGGTTAATAAATCCATTTACCGATCAAAAGCCCGTCTACAATCTCACATACACCTCACAAATGACAATATCAAGGCCCACAATCTAAACGAGCGCCACCTGATTAAGAGCCGGATGTTATCGCTTGAGCCGCCTTATTCGGGGTCAAATGCTGCGTATTTGGAAGGTTCCAGTTTAAAAACAATGAATTTGAATTCAGTCCTTCCAGATAAATTATGCCATGCTCACTTTCTCATTCATCGTTTCTAATCCATCATTTGTTAATCAGAATTCCAGCGTCGGTATACTGAAGAGATTCGACCGTTATTTTGCAGCTGTATTTTAATGTAAGATGGATATATTACTGAAATGGACAGAAAATATAGACAGAACATGAGAAATGAGAAATAAACACAAAATTTTAGATCTAACAACAAACGGAAGATACCACTTGAGATATATAGGAAAAGATGTTATCATATTAAAGCGACCACAAAGACGAAGAGTAATTGAATATGAACTGAGTTCAATTTTGTTAAGCAATGTTACAGCAGCGGATTTTTGTGAGTTTGGCATTGAATCTTCTGGTACTATAAGTGTGTCGATCGATCGGGTATATTGCTACTGGTCCTCTGCAGCACAGTCAATGTTGGTTTCGGGTCCCGTGAGGACTCATGACCATATTTTTGTTCTTTCCAAGACTTCTACGTGTTTTAAAATGGTCCTCCTTTTTGGAGGATATGAGTTTTTGTCTACTGTTGCTCACTTCCCCTTTACTTGGGTTATATCAACCGATGGAACAGCTGAATATTAATAGCACAGATAAACCATAAGAACAAGTTGTGTGAAGAACTAACTACCTAGGAAACGGACAGCATAGAAAACCAAAAAAGAGGGGACCTGTTCCACTGATATCATAAGCCTCCAAACAAAAATTTGGGTGGTGATACAGAGACACAAGCAGACAGTAAGGTGATCTGAAAAGCCTCAAAATCATAAACAAAAATATGTCGGGACACAGACATATGAATATTCACAAGCGGATACACAGACAACAAGGTTAAGTCATAAGCCTCTTATTTTTTCAAAATAAGGAAAACAGGCTACAACTGGAGAATTTCTTTTCAGCATCTGTAGCATAGGCCTATAGTGTAGAAGCGTGAATGATACAAGTAAGGTAAACTGGAAAGAATTTGGAAGGAAGTGCTCATGGCATAATCAAGACACTACTCCAGAACTTGTCTATACGGACTGAAGAAAAAAAAACACAGAAATCGTCAGTCAGTTTAATGAGTGTCCCGGCCGAGAGTCGAACCAGGCACCTTACAAATACAAGGGCGGCGTGTTAGCGCTACGAGAAACCGCTCGGTGATACAACACTACGTTTCAAACGTCATTATAGATCTGAAAACAGCCAAGTTTATATCCCATGATGTGCAACTGTCTACACAAATTAAAAACCGCAGCCACATAAAATCAAATACTGCAGTCAGGAAAACTATACATAAATGAAAATCCGAGGATACTTGGGATTCGCTGTTCGTAAAACCGGAATTGGTGGCAGATTCCTGTTTATAAAAGTCTGCATGCAAAGCCCGAACGGAATTTAGAGTAATTGGAAACGAATTAACCGTTTATGTGAAAAGAACAGTAGTTACAAATGATTTACAACCGAACAACTAGAAACCAATGTTTGCAACCCTGAAATTTCATTTCGATATATGTAGCACACTTCAACACATAACGCAAATACTCAATGACCCGAGCGTGAATTATTTCATTTCTCTGCTCTTTTGAAATGTCGTTTGTTTATGTCTGTGGGAAAGCGAACACCAGACAGCGCGGTGAGGTCAGATGTCAACTGCCGCACTGAACTCACATTCAAATTGACTCTAAATTGTGAGTTTAGAGGTTTCCACTGCGGTCACTGTTAAGAGTGACCCTAAAACCCTCTAGTTTTGTGGGAGATACCGACGTTTCGGTGTAACACGATGCTGTTTTCTGTCAACACTGCCTCGGACCTACCATCAGTCTTGTAACCTCCCTGTATCTTTCATTCTATACACCTCAACCCTTAAGATTCAGCCAATATGTACCTCCGAAAAGTCGTATCCGCAAAGTACAGTAAGGTAAATCTTTAGGGCCGCGCCATAGCTCAAGCGGTTAGTCGCTGGCTCCCGACCGCGACGGCCCGGGTTCGATCCCGGATCTGGTCAAGTGGGATTTGTGGTGTACAAAGTGGTGCGGGGGCAGGTTCGGTTTCCCCTGCCAATCTTCATTCCACCAATTGCTCCACAATCACCCTCACCTATCATCTGGGGCTGGTACAATAGGCCAGAAGTGGGCGCAGTACAAGGGACTTAGTCCCACCCCACTAGCAATAAAAAAGATAAAGCTTTCCTTGTAGTAGAATGTGAAGGCCAATACGGTTGTGAGACGTCAAGGCTCCCACATTTTCTAGACAATCGGCTCACAGATGGCGGTGAGGTTGTCAGCTTTAGCGCCGGCCGCCCTTTACCCCCAAGGAAGATTCCTGGTACTCGTGTCTGTTAAAGGCAGAATCGCCACCAAGATCATAGTGCGGTTGGAAGGGTTAGGTCAGACGTAAAATCGAATAATCTCATTGGG
The DNA here is from genome assembly GCF_002891405.2 of Cryptotermes secundus. Classification (NCBI taxonomy): domain Eukaryota; kingdom Metazoa; phylum Arthropoda; class Insecta; order Blattodea; family Kalotermitidae; genus Cryptotermes; species Cryptotermes secundus. The sequence continues at coordinate 278,292 of NW_019724753.1, forward strand.
TATCGAACCCACAACCTTCCGGCTTGTAGCATAGTGCCTCAACCGGCTACGCTACCACGTGTCCTCACGTCTCGTATCTGTCCACAAAACAATACGGCGTCAGAAGTAAGAAGACAATAATCATGATTTTAAATTCACTGTAATTGAACTCATAGGATGAATTCATTTCTAACATTACTTTCTTGATATGCGATTATAAGGTTTCATTTATTTTGTTCCAGGCTTATTGAACAACGCAGTCTGTATCTAGACTATACGGAGTCAAATGGTAGGACAATTGATGAATAACGTGTTCGAAAGAGTTTGGAATTAAGCAGCCGTGACCGAATTAAAGTACTGTTCTGGGAGTTGCCTTGACGGACTGAGGAAAATGAGGAGAACTCTCAGTTATGATAGGAGGTGTCTCAGCCGAGATTCAAACCGACCCCCCGAATACGTGTCTAGAACAATACCATTATGCCATTATGGCATATGTTTCTAATTACGTACGTTCATGAAAAAGTTTAATTATAAATTATTTGTCATAAATTAGGTAAATAAATGAGAAATGCTCTGATACTGACGATTGCATTTTTGAAGTTATTATTAACTATATTGAAGGCAGTAAACTTGAAATTACGAGGTTAAATCTGGCAGTCCATGCTAATTTCTTTTCTCTTTGGAATTTGCTCCAGCGCTGAACTCGTTAGTAACCAGAACCTTCGTATTGATCGTATTGATGCAGCGACTCAAGTGACCTTCAGCATTCAATTTCCTTTCACTGCTAGTGGCATGAACACGGACATATTAACTCTATATAGCATGACACTTTTTAAATAATCTCCCGGAAGAAAAATCCGTTCTTACCTCCCAGAAAACACGTTACAGATATCCCTCAGTTAAGAGCAGTATTTATGAAAATAATCGATATTTCTCCTTAAAATAAAATGATCAAAAACTATGATATAATGTGATATTTAAAGATAAACCAAGTACCTTCCTATTAAGGATTATTAATAGGCATATAATCATGAAATATAAATACTCGTTGTACTTATACTAACTTCCAGCAAAGGTTCAAGGAATATTTGTTAGCATAAGAAGAACACAATAAAACAAGAAATAACTGGACAATTCTTTGGAAACTTTGTACTACAAAACAAATAATCCCCACCATCCAAGAACCTGTATTCCTACAGATGTCGTCATTACACGTTTCGTTCACTAAACGAGCATCACAAGGTGGGTACACAAAACTGTACAATATTTACAGCACTGTAAAATGACTTTATTTTAAAGATTTATTATGTCTAATCAATGCATCAGATTGACCCATTTTTACTTGTTGACAGTTCTTTACTTTCTGTGTAATGTTGTGTGTGTACACACCTGATGATGTTCATTCAGTTACCGAAACATGTACTGAAACGGACGATACCTGTAAAAATACAGCTTGTGGGACGCAAACGGGAGCCATTTTTATGATCAGAATGCCCAAACAGGGTGTAGCATTGTAGCATTACATTACAAAGTTTGGAATAATATTTAACTTACATATTTTTGGCAGTTTTCTCCCCATCACGTCATTCCCTGATGCTGGAGACAGAGACTGTATGCGAAGCGCTGGCCTTGTGTTCCGGACTGAAGGGACTGACAGCTCGAGAAAGGTTCAGTTACATTTAGTCACCATGGAACTTCTACATCTGCACTTCACTTTCCGCTTTAAAGATTCCTGTATTCTACGAAATAACACCGTACTGCCTGATAAAATGTTATCAGAGTTTCGAGGGAACCTGATGCCTCCATTCTTACCACCTTGAAGATGGATCATTCCTACCTGACTACCACATGTAATACACTAAAAGTTAGGGATCTTCGTCTCGGTCTCCATAACCTCAAATCTCGCCAGTATTTTGTTCCTTAATTACAACACTCTGTATTACATGCGTAGACTTCACTTACTACAGAATGAAAGTTTGGAACATAATAAACCATACTAAACTGAAGCTGCAACAGAAAACGGTCTCCTATCGGGTAAATGAACAATTAAAAAAGCTTCATATCACTTATACTCTATCCAAAACACAAGATTGTAATCTAGATATCTGAATTTGCTTAATGTCGAAGTTCGTCTCTCCACGCGGTGAAACGGTACGTATATTTCTACCCAACGTAAAAGAGCGATTATAAAAATATAACACACGTGTCACTACTTGCCATGTCGCGTCAAGGTTGCACCCACATTAATACACGTACTAACAACGCCATCTGGACGTAAGAAAAAGTGACGAGCAATATGAGAGCCACGAACGTTGTCCGACCTGCTGCTGCTTGTACAGTGCTGCACCCGTGCAACCCAGCCAGCAGTGCTTACACCCTAATTCGTCTCTCTGTGATGGCTAGTAGCAATTACATGAGTTAGAGTCACTTTATCGTTTATTTTTGTACTATGTTCAACGCCGCTGTGAATAAACCAGACTATTCTGTGTTGAATGCCAATCACAGCGGCAGCGCGGTATAAGGCATGAACAGTCTTCTCCCGCTCGAACACTGGGGTCGTGAGTTTGAATCCCACTCGAAGCATGGATATCTGTGTGAGTTTATTCTGTGCTTGTGTTGTTCTGTGTATAGGTAGAGACCTTGCTACGGGCTGATCCCCGGTCCACGGAGTCCTACCGACTATGTATTTTTTCCTTGGCACTACAGCCCCAATGGGCCTACTTCCATGAACTTCTCCGTTCACTTCGGTTTTTCTAGATCTTAGACATACGGTAGGACTCCTTGGGTGGGTGATCAGCTCGTCGCAGGGCCTGTACCTGTAGACAAACGCAGAAAAACGCACACAAACATCCATGCCCTGAGTGGGATTCGAACCCACGATCCCGGCTTCCGAGCGAGCGAAGACAGTACATGCCTTAGACAGCTCGGCTACCGTGACTGGCAGTGTATAAGAATAATATATAACAATTCAGTTCGTACCTCACAGGAAACAGATCCGAACCCACGATCCCGGCTTCCGAGCGAGCGAAGACAGTGCATGCCTTAGACCGCTCGGCTACCGTGACCGGCACCGACTATGTATACCATCAAGAAACTGAAAACAGCGACAAAAGCCCAACAAAGGGCTGTAGAGCCGTAATAACAATAATTTTGAGTTGAATGACTGAATGCCGGCGAACAGTGCATTGAAATAATGAGGAAGGAATGGGTCGTGAGCTGCTCTGTAGTTATCTGACTCAAGGGACAAAGGAAAACTCTGATAATATTTCCCGTAACTTTATTTATTTCATTTCCTCATGTTTTATTCAAAGACACTGCTAGTAGTTAGAGTACATACCGTCGAATGGTAAGAAAGTAGATGAATAATGAATTGGAATTGGTGTGGAAGGGATAGTACATGGCCTAATTTGCCTTGCTATCCCAGTGAGCGGAAGTAAACAAAACCAAGAAAACCTTCAGTTAAACAGACGGTCACCAGCGTCACCAGGCTAAAGATGACCAATGAAGTCCTTTCCCAGAATGAAAGAGAAACTTCACAACTAACTGGTTTGTGACATACTTTTCGGAACAGAAAATCCTTACTTCAATCAGCATGATGCATAAACATGAGAGGGTACCATGAAGGTAGGTCAGAAAACATTTAATATTACAAAGTTTTATGGGTCATCCTTGGATGGTTTCTCAGTAGTCAGTTTAGAAGTAACCTGAAGCTGTGTTCCTATGTTTTTATATGTATTATTTAATGATATTATATTTCAGCATCCTGTTGCGTTGAAGTATCAATCGGTTTTCTCTTCCGGAAGAAAAAGACGCGTGAATTATTTAATGTTGTTGGACAACGTGCGCAAAGAATTTTGACCTACTAAACAAGACATAATTTGAAGAAATTGTTTAGTCTGTTATAAAGGTATCACTTAGCTAGGCGTTGCTTACAGCCTGAAGAATGAAATATCTAATGACCCAGACAACGAACGTTATATGATCATATAAACAGCATACAGTAATTAGTTTGTTCAGCTATTCCACATCAAGTGTCGGCCATGATTGGAAAATGTCAGATGAGAATAATACACAAAGGTTGAGCTGAACAAATACAATTATACAAAATTTATTCTTTTTTTTTTAAGTCATACATGTCTTGAAGATGAATTTGTTCAAATATATTCCTATCTATGTATATAAACTCCTGAATATTACATCAGAAGAACAAAATGATAAGGAAAAGTATTTTTTCTGAAGGTACAATAATGATTATCTATCAAATTAATAAGAAATTCTGGAAAGATTTAATAGCCTATTTTCCTTTGAGAAGTCACGAAGAATTAGGGGGGCCTATCAACGATGTAAAGTGGGTACACAGACACACAGACAACAAAAATGGGGCACGGACACACAAAAATACAAGAGACAGCAGGGTGATCTCATAATATACACAAGAATTTCTGGGAAAAGGTAATCTTGTACCTTTCTTTGATACGTCATGGGAAACACAGAAACCAAAAGAAAAAATTAAAGAGAGGGACAGAGAGCAAGGTGACCTCCTAAGTCTAGAAATCCTATTAAGTTAGGGAAAATAAATACAGACAGACACACAGACAAGGAGAAAGGTGATTTCATAACTATTTTAGTTTTTCAAAATAAAGAAGAAGGTCTGAAAACAAGATGCATCTTTAACAGATTCTTACGACACCGTTGCCCAATATTTGACGTTATTCTTACGGTGTCCGGTTTCGACCATCTGCGTAAATGAGACCAATACTTCCGCACAAATGGCTGCTCAATACACAGACCGGATCTGCATACCGGCAACACTGTAGCCCCGCATTCAAGAGGTCCTCATTTTGAATTCCAAACGGATCTGTAATTTGAATGTGGTATTTCATGGTTTTTCTCAGTCTCCCCGGACAAATACCAGGATAGTATCTCGATTAGGTGACGACTGCTTCCACCCGAATATTTTCCAAATTATAATCCTGAAATCTGAATTTAATTTATTTAAGGACTAACTTTTTTCTATAACTCAGGTTGTTATCCAAAGAATTCGTCTGGTTCCGAAGCCTTTTGCGTCATTTCGTAACAAGCTTATTTTTTATGGCGAGGAATTGTTAGCTGGAGGATCACCCCTTATCTGCTGTCCGCGACTCTTATTCAATATATTCGCAGCTGCCTTCCATACCTAGAGGCTGTCTCCTATGTCTGCAACCTGGGATACTATTAAAACGGATCTGAAATAGTATGGACTGGATTGACCGGGCTCAGGATAGGGACCAATGGATGGCCATTGTGAACACGGTAATGAACCTTCGGGTTGCATAAATTGCTGGAAGCTCTTCAGTATCTGCACAAATGGCGGATTCTCAAGAAGGGCTCACCTTCATGAAGTGTAGATTTTTCTAAGTTAGGGTCTACCTTAGACACTGACAGAGTCGCAAATCCGGACACACTCTACATCTACCTTTCGGGCTGTATTGAAGTTTATTATGGATAGATGTGCTCGCTGAATCACAGTCCACGTACACCAGCTGTCAAAACGAACATTTTCCTTCCATTCTGTAAGTGGAAGATATAAGAAACAGTTGTGCTTACCGCAGAACTCGTGATTCCTGTCCGACTTTTTATTTTTCTCTTAGGGAGAAAGCAAGAGAAACACGTTTCTCAGACAGCCGACGAGAGATGGATCAATGCTCACCCGTTCAGCCCTGCCTCAGTCGAAACCAACAGTGCTACCTCCGTTATCATCATGGGACTTACTCTCAAGGTAGTAACGCTCAAGAATGCTATCGTGTAGGATGTGATACTGTATCATCTGGCAGAAGTCTAATGACATATCGGAGGCTCGTTCTTCCTCTATCTTCAGAAGTCGGAAATTAAGCCAAATGAACAACAGCAAGTAGAGTTCTGCATATTGGTTGATTTGCTTACTCTCTGATCTTGAAGATGATAGGAATACACTCCTCCGAAACATCGGTAATATTCTGCCAGACTACACGGCATTACTTTCTACAAGTTGGTAATCTTTAATCACTATTGTTTTTCGAATAACAGAATTACGAAGAACTGCATAATGAGGAGCTTCACAACTTGTACCTCTTCTCCAAGTATAATTAGAATGATCAAGTTAAGATTATTGAGATGGGAAGGGCATATAGCACGAATGGAGAACAGGAATGCATATAAGATATTGGCGGGAAAGCCAGAAAGAAAGAGACCACTGGGAAGAATAAGACATAGGTGGGTGGACAATATTAATATTGATCTTAGAGAGATAGGATGGGATGGATTGGATTGATCTGGATCAGGATAGGTAGTAGTACAGTGCTATTGTGAACACGGTAATGAACATTCGGGTTCCATAAAATGCTGGGAATTACTTGAGTAGCGGCTACAAGTTTCTCACAGTAGTGACCATGAATATTACCGCGCTATGCTGTTTGGTAGATCATTTCAATTGTTTCAGAGGAATCTACTCCTTCCATCTTCAGGGTACATAAGACTCCTCTGTTTTTGAAGATAATGACAATATAGTATCTTCCTAAGTTAACTACTGCATTAACTTACCGCTACCAGGAATCGAAGACCGATTCCACAGCCGCCCATCGCCTAGCTCCTGCTCTTCCAGATACAAATTAAAACTGGTCTGTGTAGAAGGTCGCGACCTGTGCCTGTCTATTGAGATGAAGCCTGCTTGAACATTCTTATACTCCCCAGCTTCTACGTTGCATGGAGGCTTCTGGAAATAAATGGCTTCCAGCGCCGACACCTTTCTATCGTTTGTTGCCAAGAACTTGGTGCGGTCTTCGTAAAGTAGAAAATAGTAGTTTCAGTAAAAGGAAAGCAATATTTTTGAATATTGACAAAACTGTGAAAGTGTGTGGATGACATTTCGCGGGCATGGGGTGCCGCAGCCACAGCTTCTGGAGAAATGGATGGAGGGGCTGTTGTCGCGAGTTTCTCTTCTCCTGCTTTGGTATATTTTTCGGTTCTCATCCTTACACATTCATCCTCCTGCACTCTTAACGTTTCCGCTTCTCGTGCTTTGTTTCTACCCATCGTTTTCTTTCTAGCTCTATTCGATTTTAATTCCTCCATACGAGATGATGCATAAATTAAAATTCTACATGTTCTACGTTGAGTATTCTTATATCCGTCGACAAAATAATTTGTTATAAAAATATACAAATATATTTACATTAAAATCTTAAAAGCATGACACGTTTCGACCCTTATTTAATCATCATCAGGTGTATTGTTTGTTCTTAGGAGCTGAATTTATTTATAATATTAATCCATATTTAGTATGAGTATATAACACGTGATAATAGATTTGTAACAGAACTCTTGGTATTATCTACATTTTAGACTAATTATACTGGTATTAAATATAAATAGTTAAAATAAGTGTATATCTAGTTGAAGGTTACATTAGTTTGAAATCAAGCTTAAATTATGAGATAACATAAAGTAATAATCTTTATTTTATATATTCAGTCGTCAACGCAACTAATATTTATTAATTTAAACCACACTACATGTTTCGACCCTTAAAGGGGCCTCTTCAGGTAGTCTTAATTACAAGATTAATTATTGAATTGTAACGCATTATTAATTATATTCATGTAACATGATGCAAAAAATTAAAAACAGAGAACGTAAAAATTGTACATGTTTTGCTTGCCGATTCCTTATTGCTGGTTCCTTGCTTGGTTTATCTTCTACCCTGAAGAGTACATCGCTCCGAAACGTGCCTAAACTTCTGCCGGGTACACAGCGTCAAAGTATTTACAGTCACCCTGTGAGAAGTGAAATTCAAGCTACTCCTACATTGACATTTAAAATAAGAGACGCGTGTGAACGTTACTCGCATTATTCTGCAACCTGCCACACTTCTGTGTTGGATTTGTGGTTCTCACAGTCCTGACTACAGTAGTATCTCTTCTTATGTAAAGACAGACGTCTCGCACTAACGTAGTGTTTCTTCTTCAGCCTCAAAGGGTAAACCATATAAGAAGCCAATATGGAGGAGGGCGTAAGCAGAGTGAAATATCGATGGACTTCTACCGGACTATACCGCATCATTCTCCACAAGACAATAATCTTCATACCACTCTTCTCTTCAGCTGTATTTATCAGCCACCTTTTAACTCCCTGTCAACTTTCATATTATTCTTATGCGTGATTTCGTGATTTTTCCTCCCCCACTCAGTGCTATATTTCCTTTTCTTCTTTGTGGAATGTTCAGTTTCTTCGTCAGACTGTTTCACCCCTTACCATATGCACAAGCACAGGCAAATTATGACTCAAATTTCCAACTTCTTTGTACACAGACGTAAATACCCCACGAGCTTGCTTCGGGAAGTGTTTGTCTACAACGCCGAGAAGCCCGAGCTCACAGCGAAATAAAACGTGGATGCGGATAACTCACACACATGTATGAGTGTCTAGGAGATTCCGTATTCCGTATTGAGGGGGTGGGTTTCCCCACGCACTTAGACCGGTTACTGGTCCATTGTGCGTCCCCCTTTAATTTCTACTCTCTCCATACCCTACCGGTACTGGTGCTTACTATCAGCCCCTTTCTGCCAGCGAGGTTCCAACCTCTTACTGGCAGTGGTATCTAATAGTTAGTCCCTTTCTGTCAGCGAGGTCGTCCCTCCTCTGGCAGGGGTTCCTAGTCCCTTTCTGCCAGCAAGGTTTCTACCCTCTACTTGGCAGTGGTATCTAATACTTTAGTCCCTTTCTGTCAGAGAGGTCCCCCCTCCTCTGGCAGTGGTACCTGATACTTCCCCCATCTACTGGAGGAATTGGAAACTAGTTGGGCGGGAAACTTGGCCTAATTTTGCTCAGAGGTCTCCTAGAGACATGAGGTTCTTTTACGTGCCGTAAATCTACGAAACAGGACCCACGGCTTAAAGTCCCTCCCGGAGGACTTGTTCCCTTAATTTTTCCGCCCTTAAAAATTCCACGACCTCCGTCGGGTTTTTGAACCCGCGTACCTTGAGTGTCTAGAATATAGTATTGCTGGAAATGTTCAGAATGTGAGATGTATATTGATTACTGAAGACATTTAGATCCACGATATATCGATAATTGATATCCTCCTAACCAGTACAGTATCTAAGCTACCGCAAATTGTCACCACAGTATGGAGTATACAGAAGTGGAAGTATAGCTCCACGTAACCTTGGCACTAGATGGGCTTCACGCCCCGTTTGCTCTATTAACAGGAAGATTACTTCTGGTACATAGTGGCGAGTAGGCTGGTGGGGCTCCAGAGCCAATAAGAATATTGTGGAGAAGAGAAAATCAGCTTCCCTTGCCTGGAATCGAAATCCTACTCGCCTATCGTCAAGCCATTAGGCTAATCACTATACAACTTGAACTATCCCAGCTCCATCTCAGCCACAGTTCTGGGCTTGCAATTATGCATTCAATATGTCCCACGAAATTCCTTCGAAGCGCCACGAGGTTATTAGTTTGGGTCTTTTAATTAAAACCACTTGTCGATATGGGCAGAATAAAAGACACCACTAGGAAGACTTAGATATAAGTGAGTGGATAATATTAAAATTGATCTTAGAGTGATAGGATGGGATGGAAAGGACTGGAGTGATCAGGCTCAGGATAAGAGACGGCTCTTGTGAATTCGGTAATGAACCTTCGGGTTCCATGACATTTTGAGAAATTCTTGAGTAATTGCGTAACTGGATGTTATTGGAGATAACTATCAACATTGGCCATTTTCAACTGTTACCCAGCTATGGCTTGAAATTTATGAAACGCAAAGAATTGCCTTTCATACACCTTCATGTAAATTCCTTCTGTGAGTAGTATCTATTGCTTGGTATTTCTCTTGATAAGCCAACTTCTTGATGTATCCTCAAAGAAAAGACTCAAGGGATTTGAAGTACGGTGAACGAAGGGGCCAACGCTGCTTCCCTCAAGACCCGTTCAATAGTATCCACTGAAGCGATTCAAGTGATCTGCTTCTTATTGACGTAACGAAGGAGCTCACTGTCGTATTGTAGCCCCATGTTTATTCTGACCGTAAGATGGGCCATGAGCAATCGGGCTTTATGCTAGTTTAAGTTAAGAAAAACAACGAGATATTTACTAATTCCCAACCTTTATTTCTGTTAATATTACTTCTCTTGACAATGTATATGAGTGTATTTATTACATTGTACTTGCAACATATAAGACAAACGCATTCACAAATGAACATAAAAATAAACACACACACCATGTTTAACTTTCGATGTTCACGTTTTGTTATTGTTCTTCTAGTCTCTCATACATAGAGAACTCAACATTTAGCTCTTTGTCACAACAGGTGGAAGAGCGGATTTGATCTGTATTGTCCTACGGATCTTCGTAAGACGTGAGGACACTCTTCTAGTGTTTTAAAACCTCCAGACCAAAATATAACTAAATCCTAACAAATATTTCCTCTCATGTTTAAACTCGTGTGTGGGTGAATATAGGTATTTATTCTATGTATAATACATGACAAAGTTACAATACAATATTATTTACATATAGGACTAATACAATTGTTCAAGCCGCTTCTGTTCAAACGGCTGCATGATTGAGCATCGACCTTATATGTACACACGAAACATGCCTGGTGTTAAGGATCATTTCGGAAAATCAACATATTGCAATTTGTTATCATATGATTAAAATGTTCTATTGAACCTTCTTTCATCTCGCCAAATCTGCAGCATAATACTACAGAAAATGGTATGGAAACACAGGGGTTCTAATCGGATTGCAAGTAAAGTCAATATGTCTGAAATTTTGTCATGAAGGTGTACAACTGACACATATGACTGACATTTTCAATCCTCTTACTTTTATAAAGCCATTGATTCCCTTTGACGTCTGTGAGACGGCGTCCCGTAAAGGTTACAATAGTTGTTTTGTCGCTGTGAAACATCACCGTAATAAAGCAGAAATAGTTTACTTGTTTGAGGACCCATGTAGTAAATCTATGAACATACGGACGTCTAGTGATAAATCTGCGGAGATTGTTTTGAAGGGTATGGATTCATTTCGTGCACGTAATTTGAATGCAGCCCATAAAGAGTACAGCAACTGGTTAAAGAGTCACGAGGTTCTGAAGCTGGTTTTGTTTCCGTCATCAGGAAAAATATGAAACGTAATCCGTTAGGACCATTATAATAACCTAACCTTCCCAGACCGGGGATAGAGATTAGTTCCTTCTACTACATCCAGCAGAATATTTTTCATAATTCTACTTGATGACGGAAGCAGAGACTGCTTCAAAGCTCTTTGTTTCTTCAACCAAAATCAGAAGATGGAAAATGTCAGTTACGTGTGTCAGTGTATGTACAGTTAGTGTTCTTTTTTTCTGCTCCAAATCGTTCATAAGAACGAGTTTAACATGGAATTATAGTAAAACCTCATGGCATTTTAAGAAGTAAGAATAATTAAAAGGGGCGAAAATTTGACAGTTGACAAAAGGTGAGAAGTACCGGATTGAGATGCCTGGAGTTGCAGAAAATGATTTACGAGAGCTAAAATAGATGAGATGGAAGCAACAACAAATAATGCATAAGCATGAATATCTGTCCCTAAGGAGACCAAAGTTCTTTGAGGGTACTGGATACGTATAATGGGGAAACAAGTAAGGAAACCTTTAACTGAAATGTTGTGAAATTGTTGTGTTAAATTTTATATATTCAGTATACATCAGTAAATATTTGAAGTTCATTAATATTAAATATTATGTCTACTTTATGAAAGTGACTTCAAAATTTGTTGCATCAAATTGGTGATTAAAGAAACTACACCCCTTCCGTCCTCCAACTCACTGTCTCATTTTTATTTATCTTTAGGGCTCAAAAAAGAACATGGCTGAACTGAGATGTCTGAAATGTTACCACTACTGGAAGCCCCCAACTATACTTCTTGTTTCCTTTGGTATATTTTATGGCATCAAAAGATGAGATACTTTAAAGTTAGTTCTTTTAAATATGGTACAAAACTGAATTAATATTAAATATCTTAGAGATAGCAACACTATAAATATTACTAGGTCCTCATCAATATGGAACATGAGACACATTGGATATCTTGTTCTGTTATCACTTCTTGCACTATGTCAGCCGGTACACTTGGATTTCCATTTACACAACAATGCCTGTCCATTGCGCACTGCTTATTTCACTTTTAAACAATGAACGAAATATTTAAAAGTTTATCACCAGTTACTTCATTACATGCTTTACAAGAATAAATCATGCTATCTGGTGTTAAGGACGAGAAGTAGTGCCATACTCAGAATTACGATCAGTTTGACTGAAGATTCCATTCTGATTCCAAAATCTGTAAAAGAAAAATATATAAAGAGAAATTCAACAGTTTTCTCCGATATAATGATGTCACAGATACTAAAGTGTTTCACAGCTGTAAACTACATATGCACATTCGTCCACCATTTCTTTCTTAATCCTACGGGAGTCAAGTGGGGGAAGTTTCAACCTTTCAAAAAAATTGCTATATCTGAGAGCATGGAGATATCTGTTGGCATTTCATGTGACCTACATTCTGAAATAACATTTGACTTCCATTTCTCCAGATTTAAATTTCTGAAAGATATTTTATATATCATTTGCCACTGAAGGAAGAGCCATTCTGACGTCTTAAAACGGTGGAGAGGACTCTAGAAATTAAATAGAACCTTCTACAGTCAAATACTCGTATTTGGTTTAAATTCATGCACAATTCTGTATTTAAAATTGAAACGAATTTTTAAAGAATTGTAAGAGTTTTAATTTTTTGATATTCTATGCACTTTTACAGAAAGGCCTTAATTTGTTTTCAATGCACCGACATAAAACGTGCTATAAATATGCTCTGAAGTTTATTCATATACGTGTATAACCGAGTATTTACTCAAAGTAACACGATTCAATTTGACCATTTCAAACTAAAGAGAATTATACTAAGGCTGTTTGGGGATAAATGTAGTTGCCCAGAAAACCTTCAACACTTTCCTCAAATGACCTTGAAACGGCAAAAGAGGCATTGAATTTGGAAGCTCATTTTTCCTCTGTATATTGGTGTGTTGCATTTCATTCCATCTGTTCACAGATAAGTTATACTAACCGTTGAACAACGAGCCAATTTCTTCGGCTGTGATAGTTTCAATGCAAGTACAGTATGAGTCAAAATATACAGTATTGAAATGAAATAAGTCCTGTTGATACCACTTTCTATTCACGTGAAATCCCCTTGCACGACGGAACCTTCTCAAATCCTGAAGAAATTGTCCGATCACCATGTCCTTGTAGAGTTCTTGCGTGACGGTAAGAGCATTGCTTTCCTCATCCTCAATGGAATAGCGGCCTAATATACCGTGTGCTGGGACGGCACGCCATATCGTCACACGTGTACGATGTAGCGGTTTCTGGACGATAACATCTGGCCGCTCAAAACCAAGGAAGCGTGTTGTCTGACGACCACTTCCGTATGAGCAGAAATTATACTCAAATATGAATACTTTTTCCTCCGTCGAGAGACCCATTTCCAACAACTGCATAACACAACTTTCTTTTCACTACTGGGAACACGTGCGGCTGGAGCTATGCCCCGTCGACGAACGCACATGCGCTTTCGAGATGCGCGAGTTTCAGTACTGCATTTTTGGCGCATACTGTACCTTGAGCAAATCTAGCCGGTACATGGCATGCAGATGGTTAAAGTAGCACAAAAATCGTGATGTTTCACTCGCCAATGACGATGCCTAAATGCATCCAAATTATGAAATTGGTATCTCCAAATTTGTTAGTACATACGTGACAAATAAAATATATAATTGAATTACTAGAGGAAGAATAAAGTCTAACTTAGTGTAACGCTTGTTCAACAATTTCGGAAGATGATGTAAGGGTATATAACATTGTTTAGTGGCATGTCACGTTGTAAGGACCCTAAGTAAAATAGCAGATTGACATAAAGTTGAAAGTCGTCACAGACAACCGACAAAATGCAATATGAGACCTCGACATATCTTTGATGGGGACAGTGGAGAAAGACGAATCGAGACATCCATCCACCTCTGGGATTTGGAAAAAATAAGTAAATTAAATATTAACACCAAAATGAAAAGTACTTTTAAGGAAAAGACTATTCTTTTATATTGAATACTGCAGGGTGATTAGGAAGAATAGGCTTAAACGTAAATTTGTAATTAAATTCTCTGATCCTTCCTGTAAAAACTGACTACCTTCAAACCCTTGTCTCGCTGGTACCCATAAATAAACTTACAACGCAGAAATCAATTACAAAATACAGTACTCAGCAAGAAAAATTAACCATACGACCATATTTTGAAGAACGCATTCCGTAAAGCGGGTAGCGCGTTGTAATGGGTACACAAAATTGTACTTTACCGAGACTATGTGGGGCTGTGGGTCCCATGACCGGTGCAAGTTGAGGCGTGTCTTCAGTGAGCTCCAGCTCTTCACTACGGCGATACAGCGTGAAGATGGTGGCCAGACACCTGAGCCGAAGCCTTCCTTCCCTGAAAACTCCACTAGTAGCTTCAAGCTCCAGGCTCGTCTGTGATACCTCCATACCTCCAACTTCTTGTACGGTAGAGGGGTACACCACTGTGTGCTGTGAGTTCATGACCTGTAAACACGAGACATAGAAGTCAAGGTTTTCTTTTAAAAGATGACAGTCGCTCAACTAGTCAATAAATTTCTCGGCTTAATATAGAATGCAAAGAAGCATTAGCACATTCCCAGGAACCAGTCATTAGTCACTATCCTGTACTAGCTGAATTCAGTCGACGCCATTCCATCCTGTTTCTTTAGGAATCATTTTGATTTCGTAGACCTTCTTCTATGCAGTCGTCTGTTTCCTTCAGATCTTCGTGCTGGAACTCTATATTAATTTCTGTTCGTTTCCATTAGCTCTACATGTCGTCCTCCTTGCTGTGATCGTCCTAATACATGGTAAGGCCGTCCCTGTAACAGGCCGTGAAGGCCCAGGTATGTGTGAGGCTCCCGCATTTTCTAGAAAATAAACTCACATGTGGTATTGTGTTTGGCAGCTTTACGCGCCAAGTTATCCCTGTAACAAGTCTTGGAGGCCCATATGTTTGCTAGGCATTGAGGTTCCCAGATTTTCGAGACAACTGGACCACAGATGACGGCAAGGTTGTCAGCCTGACGCCCCGACTGCCCTTTACCCCCAGGATCCAAATATTGTCCATACACTCTCAGCTGACGTCCTTCACCTTCCCTTCACGTCACAGACCACGTATTTCCTATTCCCTTTCGTTAGTCATCAACACTGAGCACTATATTGTCTGAATTACTGAGAGTGTCGTTAAATAAACACTAAATCTTATACATGCATAAACATTTTTTGTCATTAGGCCGCGCCATAGCTCAAGTGGTTAGTCGCTGGCTTCCCATCGCGGTGGGCCGGGTTCGATCCCGGGTCTGCTCAAGTATGGTTTGTGGTGGACAAAGTAGCGCTGGGGCAGGTTTTCTCAGAGTACTTCGGTTTCTCCTGTCAACCTTCATTCCACCAAATTCTCCATCATCATAATCACCTGGGGCAGGCTACAATAGACCAATCAGTGACCGCCGTGTCGAGTGGACCCAGTTGGACTCCAACCCCCACTAGTGAATTTATTGTTGTCAATATGCAAGTTCAGGTTACCACAGCAACAAATTGTCGAGCAATAACACCTTTCATGAACGTAAAGGGAATTACATCAGCAAGTAGAGAGCAGAATTTTGTTTCAGATTATCGTGTCTATCCTGTGATTGTTGATTATATTTTGATGTCGATGTATGAAGTGTAGTATACTATACGAAAGGGAGTTTTACGATTGAATATTTGTACCTGTGATTCGTGGGAGATGGTGTCAGCCTTGGAACAACATTCGACAACATGTAGTGAAGGGATATTTATGATGGTAGGAAATCTTAATAGATATATTATGATAAGTCATGTTGAATTCTCAACAGGTAATACACTAGTACAAAAAGATATTGCTTCTCTCATCTAAAATAAACGAAAGGAAATTTTGTTTAATTCAAAATGAATTGAAATATATTTCTGTACACAGTCATATACAAGTACACACTTCTGTCTTCGTCTCGCTGTTTTCAAATTTGGGGTGTTGCTACGGTTTGAATTAACGCGTCATTAGCTTTGGGCAAACAAAGTAGTGGTCCTGTAATCTCGACCTTCCCTCAAAATGGACGATTCATTCATTAATGAGAGCACCAGAACAGACAGACAGACAGGCAGACAGAGATGCAGGGTGTCTTGTTGATTAGGTATACATGGCCACTTTGCTGATTTATGGTCCACCAGTTAATGTATCATGTATATGCCGTGTTAATCTGACCGATTTCCCGCCCGCCTACGGATCTCAACTTCCCCACTCAACTCACAAACAACCTCCCCACTTCAGGCAAATAACAAAGCGCAGTTTCAGTTCAGATGAGTCGGGATAGGCGAATCTGTTGAAATCTCGTTTGGAATCGTGTTATAACGCTTATTTTGCTGATATGGTGTCAATGTTATAGGGGTAACCCAAGTATGTTTCTGCCTTCCGACACAGTTTCGTGATATTCCAATTTTAACATGAATAATAACAGGGAGATACCTGTAATGATTTGATGTGACACACAAAGGAAATTAGGTGTATGTATGTAACGTTTGAACATGACATTATTCCAGATTAATTTAAATTGTCCATTCAAAATTAACCATAGGAAATACTATATGTGTATGGGATATATGTTATATATATGTATGTTACCGCAGTAGCTATTAATTACAAAATATATCTATTGGTAATTGTAACACAGTAATTAAAGCAGTACGTACAAACAGTGACGAAAGCATTTGGAAAATAGTTGAAATGAAAGTTACAGCCTAATAAGATATAGTTTGATATACACAGAATGTCCCAGGAGGAAAGATCAATATTCTTGGGGGTCATGGCATCGGTCATTCTAAACTGAAATGTGTATATTTACACGTCTCCTATTCCGAATGGTTTCCAAGACAGAGCTATTTCACTGTGCAGTACACTGTACACTGTACAGATGAACAACACGCCATGTCCTCACACGAGTTGCACCGAGATAGAGCTATTTCACTGCACAGTACACTGTACACGCTCTACACTGTACAGACGAGCAACACGCCATGTAGCGGCCTCCGTAGTCTAGAGGTAACGTTCCCACCTCATGACTCGTTTGTACGCGGGTTCAAATACCCGGCGGAGGTCGTCGAATTTTTAAGGGCGGAAAAATTCAGGGAACAAGTCCTCCGGGAGGGACTTTAAGCCGTGGATCCCGTGTCGTAGCTTTACGGCACGTAAAAGAACCTCATACCTCCAAAGGAGGTCACTGAGCAAAATTGCGGACGTTTCCCGCCCGACAGCAGTCACTAATACCTCCGGTAGATGGGGGAAGCATTATAGATACTTCTCAGCCAGTAGAGCCGGTCTCGCTGGCTGGGCGGGACTGATGGTAAGCACCAATACCGGTAGGATATAGAGGCTGGTAGAAATATAGACGGAAGCACAATGGACCACTACAGGTCTAAGTGCATGGGGAAACCCACCCTCTCTAATAACTAACTAACTAACATGCCATGTCCTCACACGAGTTGCACCGAAATAGAGCTCTTTCACTGTTCAGTACACTGTACATTGTACAGAGGAGCAACACAACATGTCCTTACACGAGTTGCAAAGTGCATTGATGTTGAGGGCAGAACTATCGAAAATGTATTATATTAGGTAAACTGTACCAACTGTCACTTTAGCAATAAATACCGGTATTAGAAACAGTATGGAACATTTCTTTCTTATTAACAATTTGGAACTATGCAGTGAAATCACTCAACCTCGGAAACCGTTCGGGATAAGTCACATGTACATATACTATGACCTCCCAGACATTCTGTATAGTTCATTAGTTTCAGGTTAACTACCCATCATCATCATCATCATCATCATCATCATCATCATCATCATCATCATCATAAATGTTACACGGAAAGGGCTGGTCTAGTGATGAGGCTCTAGACTAGTATTTAGGATGTATCCGGTTAGAATCTCAGCCACGGCACCGGCAATTGTAATTGAGATTATGCGTGGCTTTCCCCAGTCACTTGATGAAAATGCCGAGACAGTATCTCGGCTAGGCCAAGATCTGTTCCTTCCGGATCCTTTCCCATCTTTCCATCATCATAATATTGGGCCCTGATTAATAAAACTCTTGACGGCTTCGTAAAATTCGCCCTCAAGGAAAATTATTGTATCCAGGTGATGAGAATTCACGTTTTACTACAATTTATTAATTACATGTATAACTGAGGGAAGCAAATACTGTCTATACTAAACTAAACTAAACAAAAATCCGTGTCTTGAGTCCACAAGCGAACTATACAGACCGAGCGACCGCTGCTTGTCGGCGAAGTTGGTGACAATTTTTATGGATAGAGGGTGTGGCGTGGTCAGCGAAACGAAACCCCACGGCCGTTAATTTCGGTTTTCTAGACCGGAGCGCTATTTCCTTGAAATAGCTCCTCAATTATCTTCATGAGGATGAGTTTACCCCGTTCCAGACCCACTACTTCTCAGAAAATGTAGTAGCACCAGGAATCGAACCCGGACCTCTGGATGTGTAACCAGGAACTCTGACCATTAGACCACATAAAATATTTTCTATATAGTCGCCATAATTGTTAATTAACTTATTATGCTCCAGTTTGAAAATAGACGTAAGCATATGAAAGTCAATATTTAAGTGGATCTCAATTAAATAAGGTCTGCGAATATGAACAGTGTCAACTGGTTCAGGATAGGAACCCATAGGGATAATTGTGAACCTTCAGTTTCTAAAAAAAGTTCTGGTAAATTACTGGCCAGCTAAGAGCTCATAATTTTGTCAGAAAGCTCTCTACTCCATGCAAGTAATTACAGTTCAATAAAAATTATTTATATTGTGACATGATGCCTGAAGACGGAATAGCAGAGTCAGAGTAGACGTTCACGGCCTGGCAACGACTTCATAAACAGGTTCCTTCG
Organism: Cryptotermes secundus; assembly: GCF_002891405.2. Lineage (NCBI taxonomy): Eukaryota > Metazoa > Arthropoda > Insecta > Blattodea > Kalotermitidae > Cryptotermes > Cryptotermes secundus. Next base: position 297,367 of record NW_019724753.1, read on the forward strand.
GAAATGAACAAGCACGAAACAATAGAATAACTGAAGCTTATAGGCAACTGCGAGGTAAACACGCCTCTACAACAATAGAGAAATAATCAGAAAAATGTCCTTTCCCTTGGATCCACCTCGAGGTTACAACGCGGAGGCGGGTTCGAATCCCTCCATAAACTTCCGTACGTAGAGGATTACAGTGCAGGCAACAAGGAGAAATCGTACGAACTCATGAAAATGTAGATGTTCGCAACATTGGACTAGGAGAACACCGACACAGGATACAAGAGGCTTAAACTTGGCGGCGGTCAAGCATACGACCGTTCAAGTGACTAGACTGTCGTTGTAGCCGAAGCTACTAATGAATGGGCATGATCTGCTGTATTGAGTCTGGACTGACAGTAGATTTATTACTGCTTACTGTGAATCTGTGGCCGCGCCATAGCTCAAGCGGCTAGTCGCTGGCTTCCACCTCGGCGGTCCGGGTTCGATCCCGGGTCTGCTCAAGTGGGATTTGTGGTGGACAAAGTGGCGCTGGGGCAAGTTTCCTCCGAGTACTTCGGTTTCCCCTACCAATCTTCATTCCACCAATTAATCCACAATCACCTTCACCTATTATCTGGGGCTGGTACAATAGGCCAGAAGTGGCCGAAGTACAAGGGACTTAGTCCCACCCCACTAGCAAAATAGAAAATACTGTGACTCTGGCAAATGACAGACCCGTCCTCTCGTCAGAGAGAGCGCCCCACATCAACAAGCATGCAACTGTCTGACAGTAACAAATATCTGGTCTTAATCCCCAGATGGATACTTCATTCCAAGACAGACTGGCCGACTGACCGTCGGTCGTAACATCAGGGTCAGACTCAAGACTCAGAATTCCTCCACGAACCCGTGTGGAGACGGGGTTGAATAGCTACACCGTATCCGGGCGAATAGTAATAAAACGAAGGAAAAAGAACGCAGTGCCTGGAGGTATAACTGGACCACTTTGTTCCTGGGGGATATCCATACTGGAACCTCGTCCTCCAGGTTGGGGAGTCGCGAAACTTGGACCCGAGAATAACTGCGCTGGCGAGGCCAGCAGGAACTGTAAACGTTAGATCCATCCTCTCGTCAGAGAAGGTGTTTTATAAGGGCTACGACCGCGATTGTTCAGTTGGAAAGAAAAATTACTGGTCAAGAGACTCAAGGGGCTTATTGCCAAGGCGAACTGATATGTGGTAAACCACCAGCCGTAAAGTGGCTCTGACTCTGACTCTGACTCTGACTCTGACTCTGTTTGAGTTGCGGGCAGTTGAGTTCAGTGAAGCGATGTGAAGTAGCCGGTTCGTTCAATTGACAGAGAATTCAGTTATGTGTTATTCGCCGGATAGTAACGAAGTTAGTGCGGGAAGCTGAAGAATATCAGCTGTTAGCAGCCGTTGCTAGGAATGGCTGTTGAAACATACCAGAGTAGATAAAGGCTTAGCGTCAGTTGTGGTGATCTGTTAAGTGCGGAGATTAGCGACAGCTCTGTATTACTTGTAATTACGAGTTGGATGTACAATTGCAATAAATCCAAACCCCGTCTAAAGTCACATACAAAAATACGTGACAATATTGTTAATTTGATAATTAAACCTCAATGAGGTCTAGTGGGTTGACATAACATTAACGCTCTAGATCCGTATTAGTAAGGTTCGCGGTCTGAATTTTCTTCAGTACCTCCACCGAAATGCCAGGATATTATATGGAAATTGCTACGAACAATTTCTTTCAAATCCTTTGAAAATGATTAATCCTCAGTCATCCTAATATTAGAAGCAATATAGACTAGTTATAAACGGCGTCGTAAAATAAGCACTCAAAATATTAGAGGCTTGCATATTACACACCCCTGCCTCGAATCTTCCACTCTATGGAATTGCAGTTACTCTCCAGAGTGCCATGAGCAAATTCAGTAATTACACAACGAACTGCACCACAAATAGGTTACACACACAAGACCGTTTTTATCATAAAACACTCAGTTGTTTATGTTTGAATTATTTATTCATTATAATGTGTATGGCCTTCATTAATACACATATACATTCAGCGGTCATATGAATGACGAAATAACACACAGCTGTAATAGTCGCCATGACAATATCAACAGACATTCGCTTTTAAATTAAATTTGGATGCATGTCTCTGTAAATACGGTTATTGATTTCTGCTTGCATTGATATGAATATTATTTTAAAATTAATCTCATTTCTCTCTCTGCACATTATTAAGGGATACGCAGGTGCGAATTTGGAATACTTTTGGTTAATGGTCCAATGTTCACGACAAACACAATAAAATGTAGGTACCAAAATGATGTTTCTTTTTTAACTTTTTTAATACAATTGAACCCCATCATCATCATTAACATGAATATTTCTATGGTCTCTTGCAGCCCTTGATGGCTACAGTAACGCCTCTCTCAGATCCTGTTCCTCTGTCTTCCCCCTTGTTGAAATTTCTGATTTTGGGAGCTGTGAATTCTTGTTCGACTTTATCAATTCAATTTATGGGGAATCTCCTGCTCTCATCAAGTGGCTGCCATCTTGTTTAATGTGCGTTTCTTCCATGGATCTGTTTCACTTATCAAGTCACTTCAGTGTTTCTGCCTTCACAAATCTGGTAACATCTGGTGCACATCTAGTTATGATTAATTCCTAATGTGCCATTATCATTACTACCGTGATATGTAGGCGCTTCTAGGAAAAGAACTGGTAAGGCATTTCGGCGGAGATAAAGTTGTTGCACACAACCCATTGCTGGGCGAAAACAACAAGCGTGTCCATAGACACGCAAATGGAATTGTAGACTCTTGGAAACAACAGCGTTGCTGCGAAATAAACACACGTTTTTATGGAGACGGATTCCTACAGACGAACTCAGTACAAAACGCGTCTCCGTGTAATCAAAAATACTTTCAATGGCTACCACTGGACTCGGTAGCGAAGTTGGTTGAGGCACTGTGCTACAAGCCGGAAGGTAGCAGTTTCGATTCCCGATGAGATTACTGGATTTTTTCAATTCACCTAATCCTTCCAACAGTAATATGGCCTTGGGGTCGACTCAGGCTGTAACAGAAATGAGTACCGGGAATCTTTCTGGGGGGTAAAGAGTGGCCGGCGCGTAAGGCTGACAACTTTACCGCCATCTGTAAGCCGATTGTCTAGAGAAAATGTGGGAGAAAATGCTCGATGTCTCACAACCCTATAGGCTTCCACGGCCTGTTATATGGATAGCTTTATCTGTTTACCTTTACCGCTGCACTATACCAGCGGCCGTTGTAATAAGAACACATTCAGTTGTACATGAGAAGTCGCAGTAGAAAGGAGAGCAAAGAACGGATTCATCCGTCAGTGATTCCTTCTCCGTCATTCGTCATTCTGAATTCATTTCTGAAGCAGAAGTGAGTAATTCGTAAATCAGAACCAAGTCAGTCACAGAAGAAGAGAAGACAGTCGCGGTCGGTCCAGCCAGAATGGAGCGTGTCTTAGGCAGAAATTAACTGACTATGAGCTGCTGTAACTGAATGTGATTAAAAGTGACTGTAAGGAAAGTGTCAATATACCCAATTATCCAGTCCAGAACCGGTTATTATTAGTAATGGAGCCATGAACACGTGACAATATTTTCCTTCCATATAAATACAATTTTTCCTGTGGTTTTGTATGGATATGAAGCTTTGTTTTGGCATTAAAGGAGGAACGTAAACTCAGGTTATCTGGGAACAGGGTGCTGGAGAGAATGTTAAGAGTAAAGAGAGATAAAATAGGAGATCTCAGGAAATTATATAATGAGGAGCTTCATAACTTGTACTCTTCGACAAAATTAATTAGAACGATTAAGTAAGGAAATGTGCAGGTCATGAAGCACGTATGAGGAAAAGATGAATGCATACCAATGAGATTCAGAGCCAGAAGGAAATAGACAATTAGAAAGATCTATGAATAGATTGGAGAATAATATGAAATGGATTTTAGAGAAATAAGATAGAGTGGCATTGAATGGATTAATATGGCTAGGATAGGGACCAGTGGAGGACTATTTTTGAACCCTAATGAATATTCGGGTTCCACAAAATTGTGAGCAATTCTTCAGTAGCTGAGCCACTGGTGACTTCTCATGAAGGACTCAGCTCCATTTTTCATTTCAAATTCTCTTTGTTTTGTTTTGTCACGTTTATTTAGAGCCCAGTTTTCACTTCCGTATACATGAACAAATATAAAAATATTTTGTATAAAACCCCACTATACATATGTACGTAAGAAGTACACA
>NW_019724753.1:301766-302237 GCF_002891405.2 Cryptotermes secundus
TTTTTTTATAATTTTAAATAAAGGCTTTCCAGTGATATTTTTTATTTATTTGCATCAACATTACGTATGTTATAAAAATTTCATTTATTTGTTTTCTAAGTTTTTTATGCTTGGGGGCTGTTATTTGCTTCATTAATCTGGATTATCACTTAATCCGAATGAACTCCCCCTAAAATTAATCCGGATTGGCGAGGGTTTACTGTATATCTAAATACTCAACTAATGCAATAGAATATTCAAATAGAGTAAAAACACAATAACATGAAATATTTACTAAATATTCCGGCATGTGATGGACTACCATCATCAGACCGTTTTTATGAGAAAGTATGAAAGATGTGTACATCTTAATACTATTTTAATTGTAATCATGTTGAGGATGGATCAGTCATACATATCCTTCCATATCTTACTTACTTACTTACTAACTTATGGAGCTGAGCCCTTCTTGACGAGAAGCCAAATCTGCAG
>NW_019724753.1:302316-342483 GCF_002891405.2 Cryptotermes secundus
CCTGTTCTCAAACATCCTCAGTCTATGTTCCTCCCTTAATGTCAGAGACCAAGTTTCACACCCATACAGAATCACAGGCAAAATTACAGTTTTGTATATTTAACGTGTTTCGTTACTGAATAGGCCGTAGAGATCGTTAATTGGTTTATTCAACAATCTACAACTATCGGCTACAATTGATTATAACAATGTTACGGGTTTCCACTCTTTACAAACCCTAGAACAAAATCTCTTAACACTCTCTTCGAGAGTCTTCACGTACTAATAATGCGGGAGCTATACAAGTCTCCCTGAATTACACACTCCAGATATGACTGGTTATCACTGGTTATCGCACACGCGGCTGTAGCTCGTAACTTGCGTACTGAGAAGTCGTTGATAACGCACTCGGCGACTGTCACAGTACAACTGACTGTGAATAGCCTTCGCTGCTCCTTATGTAGCCTTGATCGGACAATACTCATACCCATAGGCCAACAGCTGATATGTCCCGTTTAATTTCATTCCCACCTGGTTTTCCTGGAATTTACTAATGGCATATTCTGAAGCAAAGTTGAAAAGGAGCGACGATAAAGCATCTCCTTGTTTTAGACCATTCTGGATAGGAAATTTATCAGACAAAAATTTACCTGTACGGACTTTATTATACGTTTCGTTCAAACACATTTTAATTAGCCTAACTAGTTTCATTAGTATCCCAAACTCTATCAGAATATTGTACAGTACTTCCCTCCTAACTGAATCATAGGCTTTCTTGAAGTCTATGAATAGCTGATGTACTGCCTCATTGTACTCTCATTTTCTCTCCAATATCTGACGAATGCAAAAATCTGAGCTCTAGTTGATCTGTTACATCGAAACCCACACTGATGATCCCCAATAATTTCATCTATATATGGACTTAACCTTGAGACAAGAATATCGCATAAAAGTTGTATGAAGTTGATAGCAGTGATATCCCCCGCCCTTCACATACAAAAAAAACGTTTTGTTTTAATGTAGATTTATCACTGTCATCACGCAATTTCATATTACCATAGCAACGAACTGTCAAGTTTTAACCCACTGCATGAACCCTAGAAGGATACCAACGAAGGATTCTTTTGTTTCAGTGTATCGTGCCTATTCTGTGATTAGTGGTAGTATTTAGATGTGGATATGTGAAGTGTAGTGCACTATATAAAGGAGATTGTTTGCGATAGATTATTTGTGTGTGTTATTCATGAGAGGTGGAGTTAAACATAGGCCTTGAACGCATCATTCGATAATATGCAGTACTGAAAATAATATGGGAGACAACAGGTGAGTCTCATGAATACAGAACTTTCTGTTTATTTACTGGATAAACGTTTAATGATTAAGAGGGGTCAGTGCGTTGTTTAAGAAGCTGTCAGTATCTCGGACTGTGATATGATAATTGAAGTGTACATTCGTCTGTGTTTATGGCCATGTAGTTCAGAATCAATCCGACGTTTCGGAGGAACATAATTCCGACCTCTTCGGATGGGAAATAAGCAAAGAAGGAAATAAGCACAGGAGACACGCAAAATAAGCTTGGCTAACTTATCGGGCCTGAAGATGGAGACGGTGTGTTCGTGCGAAACCTTTTGCTATCTCCGAACTTAATCTTAAGATGGAGATAGTACGTTCCTCCGAAACGTCGGAAAACGTCACAGAGCTACATGGCATCATATTGCAAAAGGTAGTGACTCTTCCTATATAGTAAACCCTTTGAAAGCTTCATTTGAAATACTGTTCACTTTGGTCTTTTTACATAACTGCTCCGAAACTGTCAAACATGAAACTAGGATAATGAGTCTCTTAGCTGTGGCCAATTTAGGTTTCAAAATGTACTTCAAACTGTAAGAGTTCTCCCACAGACATCAAATCGTTATATAAATATTAAATGTTAATGGAATTAATACCCCAGTAAAGTGGAACACTCACTTTTTCCCTCTCACCCTTTGGAATGTTCGAATTGGGAGCTTATTAAACATTCCCTGATTGACTGTAGATTCACTCGCCAGCATGAATGGGTCCCTGAAGACAGCAGGAAATTGGCGGCGCAGATGAGAGATTTTAAACCGCTCATCATTCTTCCGTTTTAATATCCCGCAATAAAACTTTGTACATGCCGTCTATTTTATCTTGACCTCTGAGCCTTAGTGCGCAGAAGCTTACATTCACAGTTCCGAAATTGGAGGACACCAGTATATAGTAATGTAAAAAAGCAAAAACTTAAAGATATCCCTGTAACAGGCCGTGAAGGCCCATAGGGTTGTGAGACGCCGAAGCTCCCACATCTTTTAGACAATCGGCTTGCAGATGGCGGTAAATTTGTCAGCATTATGTGCCAGCCACCTTTTACGTCCCAGGTAATTCTTGGTACTCATTTCTGTTAGAGACTGAGTCGGCCCCAGGGTTATAGTGCGGCTGGAAGGATTAGGTACATTTAAAAGAATCTAATGACTTCATCGGGAATCGAACCGGCGACCTTCCGGCTTGTAGTAAAGTGCCTCAACCAACTACGCTACCGCGTTCTTCTTACAGGAAAGTAAAGTAAATTTGTATCTATGCTTCATTAATCTCCATGCCATGAAATTTTATAGGGAAGTTGAGCATATCTCCACGAATTCTTAACTTCGGCAGTAATGTAAATGGGTGATCGGCATCACGCCACTTTAATCCCGAGGAAAAGGCTCCCATTGTATAGGAGACTGGACAGGCCCCAGAACAAAGAATAAAGATATGGAACGTATCAGGTTTCCCGTATCAAAAACCAAAACCCGGTTCTTTGACCGTCCAATCCGCAGCTGAAACTGACAGAGCTACTCCGTCCCACCGGTTATTAACACAGGATGTAATGGCCAGTGCGCTTCACCTACCGCGGTAAGAAGAGTTAGTGACGCAGTTAATTGTGTCATCATTAGGAATTTTCTTTATTATTTCAACATACTTCCGGTATACATATGCGGACGGGAAATTCTAACGTAACTACCTATATAAAATTTTCTTCCGAAAAGTTGCCCATACATACCCCGGTTCAGAGAGTAGGTGAGCTTTAAAATGTAACATATTCCCCATTTCCCCCACCAGACAGTATTCGTATTTCCCCTACAGCGCGCGAAAGAATGATCTACTTAAAATAAAGCGGATATACAAAGGTGTGTTTCCACGTTGGTGAATTTGGAATTTAATGGTGACACTATCACTGAGCTCATACGCACAAGAATGACCCTAGAGTAGGGGTATGTAAACAACTTCCTGGTCAGTAGTTCATATGTGACCCTCATAAAGCACTGAAATGAAGGTCCCTATTTGCTATAGCTGCTCTGCTTCTACCAGATAAGGTGTTCCCACCCTGAGGGAAGGCCCAAAGCAATAATCGATATATCGGGTTCTCTCCACATTTACCCTTTTACAATTGACTTTTTTCACGGATAGAGAAGGAGAGAGAGAGGGGTGGAAAGAGGCAGACAGTCTTATTCACATTTTTATCGACTTTCATCCCCGTACATGGCAAGGGGTTGATGTATATAAGAGGCACTAAACTCATCTACCGATACAAATTGCACATTAATTCCCCCCTCTTGGCTGGAGTAAGTGTTCGTCGGCAGTTCGCCTTCACAATGGCGTAGGTAGGACGAGGATGAGTACTGTGTAGTTACAATGAATAGTTACGAACAAGTCAATGGGGAATTTTTATGACGCCTCGTCGTGGTTAATTTCCGTAATGGAGTACGATATTTTTACTTTGGACATATTTCGACTACCATTTCAATGTGTAATTTAAGATATTCCACAGAACTTTTTCTTTTGGGCAGGGGGAAATATTTTTCAAAGATGTCAGTACCTCAACCTTCATATCGTCGAATGTTAATGATCGAGGTACTAATCCGGCATGTGTCTAGAGAGGGGGCATTATGCTACAAGCCAGAATGTCGCAGGTTCAATTCCCGAAGAGGTCATTAGATTTTTCAATTGAACTAATACTTCCAGCCGCACTATGGCCTTGAAGTCGTCTCAGCCTCTAACAGAAATGACTACCAGGAACCTTCATGGGTGTAAAAAGTAGACGGCGCATAAGGCTGACAATCTCATCACCATCTGTGAGTTGATTGTCCAGAAAATGTGGGAGCCTCGACGTCTCATAATCCTATAGCAGGGATAGCTTTATCTTTTTAATCAAGATCTGTGTCAAATAAGACCAAGGAAAATCAGGAAACATTTTAATCCTGATATTACGTGCCCTGACCAAGGTTCGTCCCGAGAACATCCCGAATAGGAATGTGGGCTGTTACCGCTAAGCCAACCTGCTCAGTGGCCCTTCGTTTCCAAGAGAGCAATCCAAAATTTGGTTGTGATTTTTTTGCACGCCCCCATTAGAACCGTAACATTTAGTTTAGCACTGCAGAAATTGAAGAGCCGGGGTAGCCTAGTCGGTATAGCGGTTGACTACGGGCTGGACGACCGAAGGTTCGGAGTTCGAGTTCCGGTAGGATCAAGAATTTTCCCTTCTCCACGTCATCCAGACCGGCTCTTGGGTCTACCCAACTTCCTATCCAATGGGTACCGGGGCTCTTTCCCTGGAGGTGAAGCGGCTGTGTCGTAAAGTTGACCACTCACCTCCATCTAGTGCTGATGTCATGAATGGCGGAGTTAAACCTCCACTCCCCCATACGTCTCCATGACGTGATGCATAATCAATTAGGAACAGGAACACATTTAAAATGCCTTACGTTTATATTTCATCTACGAAATTAGCTCTGAAGTGATGGCCTGAGTGTTTTCAGAAAACATTTCAGTTTATACGAAAGGATAAGATTTCCCAATCAGTCAATATAATTAGAGTGATTACAGTAGTGTGAATGTGATGTGTTGTATGCACGAGAGAAATGAGAATTACACAAAATCACGTGATTTATGTGAAAAATCTGGAAGGAAGAGATCCGACGGGAGACATAACTGTACCTAAGAAAATACTACTACAAGAAGTTCTGGGAAGAGACAATCGCATAGTTCCCTTTGATATGACACGGACCGCATAGGCGAAAATAAAACTATGGTGACACACAGACGCTCATGGAACAAGGTGACCTCATAAGTCTCCTTTTAACTTTTCATTATACAGAAGGTGAATAAAAAATTAATCATAAATAAATGGTATATGAGGATATAGAAAGGACTCAGCTGGCTTAAGATAACTTTTTATGCCGAAATTATTATAGCATCTGCTGATTCCATAAAGTGTGAGGAATTTATTGACAAGCTGAGCGACTTACTAGAACTTTTCATTGGATTTTTTATTTAGTTAACTAAGGTGCAGTTTAGTCGCTGGCTTCCCATCGCGGCGGCCCGTGTTCGATCCCGGGTCTGGTCAAGTAGGATTTGTGGTGGACAAAGTGGCGCTGGGGCAGGTTTCCCTTGTTAATCTTCATTCCACCATTTGCTCCACAATCACCCTCAGCTATCATCTGGGACTGGTACAGTACAAGGGACTTTGTCCCACCCCACTAGCAATAAGAAAAAAGGTGCAGCTCCATAGGAATTACATTTCTCACATTCTGGCCATGTGGACCTGTTATATCTGCACTTTTATAAGGGGATACTGACGTTTCGGAGACAAAAGCAGTAGCTCACCGCCTGCTTCTCATGATTTATAGCGCCCCTTATTCTTCGACCCTAAATGCAGGGGCGATATGTTCTTCCGAAACGTCGGCTTCCTACGAATTACTCAGCGCTACAACCCAAGTTACTGTTCTCTTCAATGTTGAGATTGAATTTAAAAAGTTAGAGACGTTTTAAGAAAAGTGTAGTTTTATATTCAGGGGCCCCTGTGAAGAACCCATACTTTTGGAGCTAAAATATTGTCACGTGTTGGGTATATGTCACGCGACAAATAACTTCACGCCGTATTGGATCTAGGGAATTTATTCCATATTCGCTCTCACACTCACACAATTCACAATCACAATTACTGCCAACGGCAGTATCACAATTACATTCACTGATCTCGGCGACTGCTAGACTTCTGCTGCACTCGGCGACTTCACGATCCGCACTGTGTCACTCCTGATCACACTCTCTCTTCACATACTGCTCAGCCGGCTTTTTATGCCGTTCACTGTTGCCTCGTGTTACGAGAGATGTCCCCTTGTTACGTCACAGTGGGAAGTGGTGTTACGTCACCGTGTGGGAAGGGGACGGAGTGTTGACTGGCCTGTTACCGTAGCAGCGGCAGTTGCCCCGATGTTGTTACGTTACCGCGGCAATGGTTGCCTGACACATTTGTTCTTCTGTTACGTCACCGTGGGGGAAGGGGACGGAGTGTTGACTGGCCTGTTACCGTAGCAGCGGCAGTTGCTCCGATGTTGTTACGTTACCGCGGTAATGGTTGCCTGACACAGTTGTTCTTCTGTTACGTCACCGTGGGGGAGGGGATGTTTACCGAACGTTGCGTAATGATGGAAGAGTGAGGGTATGTCACGTCACTCGCGAGACCGCAGAGTTCACGTGACCCCTACTTCCTGTTGCGCCATCCACGCCACAATATTATTATTTACCGAACTCTGACCTGTGACAGAGAAACTCCTAAATATCGAATATGAATAAAATCCGTCCAACCGCTCGGAAGTTATCGAGACATACATACATACATAGACACAGAGACATATACACACATAGACAGTTCTGCAATCACAGTACAACGTATAAGAGCAGTAAAATGTGTAACTACTCCCGTAACAAACCGTGGAAGCCTATAGGATTCTGAGACGTCGAGGTTCCCTCATTTTCAGGACAATCGACTCACACATGGCGGTGAGACTGTCAGCTTTACGCGCTGGCCGCTCTTTACCCAACAGAAAGATTGCTGTTATTCATTTCTGTTAGAAGCTGAGTGGACCCCGCGGCTATAGTGAGATTGGAAGGATTAGGTCAATTAGAATATTCAATGATCTCATCGGGAATCGAGCCTGAGACCATCCGGCTTGTAGCATAGTGCCCCAACTAGCCACGCTACCGCGTGCCTAGCCCTAATACTACTTTCAAGCGACAGTAAATTTGTTCAGGACTGAGGACANCCCAGAAAGATTCCTGTTATTCATTTCTGTTAGAAGCTGAGTGGACCCCGCGGCTATAGTGAGATTGGAAGGATTAGGTCAATTAAAATATTCAATGATCTCATCGGGAATCGAGCCTGAGACCTTCCGGCTTGTAGCATAGTGCCCCAACTAGCCACGCTACCGCGTGCCTAGCCCTAATACTACTTTCAAGCGACAGTAAATTTGTTCAGGACTGAGGACAATTGACTTGTACCTGTTGTCCGTTGACGAACCACGTGAGATTGGCTGCGGGGTAGGACGCACGTGACGTGCAGTTAGCCCGTATCTTCTCTCCCAACGAATACTTGTGTTTCTCAGCGAACAGAGTCGGGTCGCCCTCAGGAAGGTCTGTAAACAATAACAAAGTTACATACAATGAACGATTCTGTGTAAAGTGCGTCTGAAACATCTTTGATGATGCGTCATTATCAGGTAATGACGTAGGTTGTTTAATCGTCATTAGAAAGTTACCAGATTTTGTTTGCAGCTTGAGTTAGAAACCAAAACCGCCATACTGGAGGTCTCGAGAGAGGATTTACCATATGTAAGATTGTCAACTGCAGGAATGACGTAACTACAAAGATATTTCTGACACACAATATCTAATATTGAGGATGTTTGAGAACAGGGTGCTGAGGAGATGTAGGGATCTAAAATTGAAGGAATAATATGAGGTTGGAGAAAATTATATAATTAGTAGCTTCACAATTTCTATTCTTTACCAAACAATGTTAAGGAGATCGAGTCAAGAACGATGTATTGGACAGGGCATATAATATGCATAGGAAATGCGAGAAGCCTAAAATATCTTAATGAGAGAACGAGAAGAGATAAGAGAGGTAGCCACTAACGGGATTATAATATTAGAATGGAGCTTCATGAAATTAAGTATTAATGTGTGAACTGGATTCAACTAAATCAGAATACGCACCAGTGGCGAGCTGGTCTGAATTTGATAAAAAGAGGTAAAGCTATCCCTGTACCAGGCACTGGAGGGCCATAGGGTTGTGAGACGTCGGGGCTCCCAGATTTTCTAGACCATAGATTCACAGATGGCGGTGAGGTTGTCAATTTTCTGCGCCGGCTGTCCCTTACTCACAGGAAGATTCCTGGTACTTATTTCTGTTAGAGGCTGAGTCGACCCCAGAGTTACAGTGCAACTGGAAGAATTGGGTCAATTGATAAATTCAATGACCTCATCGGGAATCTAACCCGTGACCTTCCGGCTTCTAGCATCGTGCCTCAATCAACTACGTCACGGCATGGCAATGAAATTTGTGCTCCACAAGATTTGCGAAATATCTTGATTAGCTCAGCAACTACTAGCTTCTCAATGAGAATTTTATTTTTGAAATTAGTAAATTAGTTATGTAAGATTTGAGGTTTTCAGGGCGGTGACTATGAAGGAGGAACGTCGGTTAACACAATTTCTACACAGCGCCACATCCCATAAGACGGATTTTTTCATAGTAAATTAATTGATTCCTAAACAGTATGGATTGAATAAAATAAGAATTAATGAAATATATTGTAACACGTTACAATTTCCTGACTTCAGATCATATGTACAAAATTACAAGAAAAATATCTGGGTAGCTAAACCCAAATGCCACATTGTTGAAGATCAGATAGTACTTACGACTCTCATGAGATCAATAAGCAACTCATAGTGTTTACTCCTAGGTGCCCCATTGCTGGAGATCACATCGTGCCTACGACTCTAATAAGATGAATAAGCAACTAATAGTGTTTACTCCTAGGTGCCCCATTGCTGGAGATCAGATGGTGCCTGCGACTCTCATAAGATGAATAAGCAACTAATAGTGTTTACTCCTAGATGCCCCATTGTTGGAGATCAGATCGTACCTACGACTATCATGAGACCAGATTTGATCTCGGTGTGGAAGAGTGGAGCGTCCGCCGACACCTCGCACTTGTAGAACCCCGTGAGGTCACGCTGCACATCTCGTAGAGCCACCGTCCAGGCGTTTGACTGGGAGATCTGCAAGCGTAAAAACGTGAGCACTTTAATTACACGTTTAAGATTCATAAACACACATGCAGCAAGCTGCTACGACGTAATTTACAAGGATTAACTAGTATTATTTTTGTGGCGTATTGGCTCTATGCAGGAACTGTTGAGCCCCAGAGGCCTCGGGGCACTCGCGCAACGTGTTGCAGATTGTATCGGTGCGTTGCTAGGCGACAACTCTGTGAATGCTTGGATAGCGAAACAGGAAGTGAGGGTGACGTCACTTACCCCACTCATCCCATAACTACACAGTAGTTATATTGTGTCTGTCTTGGCACGATGGGATAGCTCCACCATGAGATGTAAGTTAGGAATGATCTGCTCTGTAAAGCCTGTACTGAAAAAGGACTTGTGTGTAAAGGAAAAGGAAGAGTTTTCGATAACATATTATATGCGCGAAATATACACTTGACGAAAGGTCGAATGTATTCATAAGAGACAAACCCATCTTCTCGTCAGAGAGGATGTTACATAAGGACTATTACCGCAAGAGTTCAGTTGGAAAAAGAAAAATTCTTGTCGTGGGGCTCAAGGGGCTGATACTAAGACGAACTGATTGGCAGTAAACCGCCAGTCGTAAAGGAAGTCTTGACTGTGACTGTTGAACCAGAGAGAGATATACGTATATACTAGCATTAAGAGAGTATTCAGTATGATTTGAAGTCCAGCAGCTACGAGTTGAGTTGAATTGAGTGAATGGAATTGACTACAGGAGAAGTATTTGTGATACTGCAGATGGAAGTAACTGTGAAATTGTGACTTGTGTAAGTGTAAGAGCGAGTGTACAATAAATTCGTTAGTTCCAGATCGGAGTGAAGTTATTTGTCGCGTTACCAACACCCAACACATAACATTATCTTCTGGGTTACTACACCTTGTAGCCTGATAAATGCTTACAGACGCGTTTCAGCATAACATAGGACCAAAGTTATTTACACTGAAGATGGAAGCAACATGGTCCTCTGAAACTTTCATATGCACCTACAAGTCGCATAAAACAGCAATACAAAATTCTCAGATGTGGAAAAACGCCACTTTAATATTGTCATTTCTTTACGTCGTTTTAAATAATCCATCGATGTGATTATTGTTTGCTTCCTTCTGGTTGCTTGGCTTTATTCTTCAACCTTGCAAATGGAGACGACATGTTCTTCCGACATGTCCGTTGACTTTCAACGGACTATATGGATTATGCCCCAGATGATATAAATCTTCATAAGCATCGCTGTGAAAACCTCAAATGTTATGCAGACACTCATTTAGACATTTAGTTAGCGGTAAATTGTCTCTGCTCCTAAATGGTTAACTGCTACAACATGAAGAAGTATGGGAGAGTGGAGGAATAGCTCCACCATTTTTGGCCTCTGTAATAGACGAAGATGAGTGCTGAGCTTCATGCTTCTGCCGCTTGAATCAAAGGTAAAGTCCGCGGTACCCACTGGATAGGAGGATGAGTGGATTCAAAAGTCGATTTGGGCGATGTATTTGCTGGGACTCGAACGGTGACAACTTGGCCGTACATCCCGTAGCAAAGTCGCTGTGCCAACTGAGCTATACCGGGCTACTTTATACAGTTATATAAATTTTAATATTGTGACATGTAGACTCACTTCTAGGCTACGCCCGAAATACGTGCACGTAACAATAGAAAAGGTACTGCAAGAAGTGTTTTCTATGTGGTCTGTGCCATGATCATTGTTAGGCAACGGGTCGCTAAACACATTTCCCCAGAGGCAAACGCGGGGAACAATAGGATACTTATTGCTAGGCAACGGAACTGTAAAAACGGTGTTTTCCGTGGGGATCCGTGCCTAGGAGTTATAAGAGGGCAGTGTCAGCAGTCGGAACGGATTGACCGACCGTCAGTCGCAATGTGACTTTGACTTTGACGGAACGGAGTATACAACAGTAGAAGGGAGTAGTCGAGTGAGGTCTCGGAATTGGCGGCTGCAGAAATGGCAACAAAAAAATCGGACTATGACAAGAAGACCTCACGTATAATTTGAGGTTACAGCGGTATTGTGATAAATCCGTTTCCAGGATACGACCAGTGAAGACTGAGAACCCTAATGTGAATGCAATGGTGAGCTGGAACGTGTGTAGAACAGCGATAGCGCTGTATTAGCTGTAGTCCCGAAATGTGGGAATGTATAAGGTGCAGTAAGTCCAGTTATAAGAGGCCTCCGTAGTCTAGAGGTAACGTTCCCACCTCATGACTCGTGGTACGCGGGTTCAAATACCCGGCGGAGGTCATCGAATTTTTAAGGGCGGAAAAATTCAAGGAACAAGTCCTCCGGGAGGGACTTTAAGCTGTGTGTCCAGTGTCGTAACTTTACGGCATGTAAAAGAACCTATCCTCAAAGGGGATCACTGAGCCAAATTCCAGGACGTTTCCCGCCCAAAAATAGTCTCTAAGGCCTCTGATAGATGGGGGAAGCATTATAGACACCGCTAAGCAAGTGGCCGAACTCGCTTGCTGGGCGGGACTGATGGCACGCACCATTTATCGGTAGGGTATAGAGACTGGTAGAATATCATAGAGGGAAGCACAATGGACCAATACTGGTCTAAGTGCATGGGAAAACCCACCCTCTCCAATAACTAACTAACTAAGTCCAATTATTAAATGCGAAACCCGTGATTATTAGTCACGCAAACCGCGGATACGTGACAATATGTATCATTAAATGAAGTTGATTCTATTTTCGACATATCATGCACCAACCAACTACCAAGTATGACATGTGGGAAGCATCCCACAGGTTGAGGAACACTGTAATATTGACTTGTGAACGGGTTGCGTTAGCTCCTCCTTATGATAATGGGGCCTACAGCCGTGACGAATGCTGCCTCGGGCAGATACCTTACATCCGATGCAGCTTAGCACCGAGACATCTCTGCTTTCCGGGATATAATTAGGTAAATGCGGCTTCTGCTGCCAGCAAGAGCGGCTTAAGTGACGGGAGATGGTGTCGAGTGGGTCACGTCTCCTGCTTGTTCTACAGGTAACGAACGGTACACTCATGGAAATCAGTCGTGCACTGTTTCATGAAGGTGTGACCCTCTACAATCTGTTATGCTTAATTCATGTTTGTTTATATTTCACGACGCTGTCAGTGTTGAGATTATATTGTGGTATGACGCCTGAAAGCCGAAATAATGGGGCCAGAGTAAACGTTCTTTGTTAGGGAACTACTCGATAAGCAGGTTCCCTCAGCAACGAATGCACAAGAAACAATAGAGGTTTTGTTGGGATATAACGATGGAAACGGTGTTTTCTGTTGGGTCCGCCCCGAGGATCCCAGATCTGCTGAGGAAATAATTGAGGGAGTCTCTTGAGGTGGTAGTCGAAGATGATTTAGAATAAATGGCAAGAAAGGAATTAAGCTGTGTAAATAAGACTTCATGTGTGCTGCAGTTACAGTGAGACTGGTATAATTGCTGCGTTGGAATCCGCTGCCAGGATATGACCAGTGAATACTGAGAACCCTAGTGTGTAACGGTGAACTGTAAAGTGTGTAGATCAGTGATAGCGCTGTATTGTCTGTAGTTACGAGTTGAATGAAAAAGTGCAATAAATCCCACATGACCTGACACGGGATGGAGCCGTACGTCTGCAGTGGGAAACTGGCGACTGACCGCCTGAATTAGAGCAAAAATGTTTAGACTGTTGTCCCACGCTGTCATCAGTTATACCATTAAGCGTCAAGTGGTAAGAACCTAGGCGAATCGTGAGTCGGAAAGAATACGTAGCGGAGCTGTCGTAACCGAATGGAGATTTCTACTACGAAACTTGTCTATGGGGACTGATGAAAAGCACAAGAAATATCAGTGAAGATAAATGGTGTCACGGTCAAGATTCGAACCAAGAGCCTCCCGAATAATTGCTAGACCAATCGATTCGGTGACGCAGTGTATTCTGGTAGAATGGGAAGAACATTTGTGGGAAAAACGATGCCTCCAAGACTCTTCTAACCTGAAGATATCTGGCCCGAGCTGCCTACATGACATCACATTCCAGAAGAAAGTGACCTCTCAAGGCGGTAAGAACCTCATGCGTTACCAGTTTTTAGTCTACTTTTCTTATTCTGAAAGAAATTAAAGCTGGCTCATGAGATCATCTTACTCTGTGTCTGTGTCCCTCCAAATCTTCTCGTTCTCTCTATAGTCCTTGTCGTGTGTAGGGAAAGCAGCCGATATGTTCTTCCCAGAACTTCTTGTAATATTATTCCAGATAATTCCTCCAGATATTCCAACTACAGACCTGTAATCACTTATCACATCCAAATGTGTGATACAAGTCCCTACCACCTCCCACACCTTCCAATAATGTCCTCAACATTTCATGTTTAACAAAGTTAGAAACTTCTCACTTTGCATTGTCGATATAGCAAGTAGGCCATTTTCTAGATGACACTGGTATCGGAGTTTGATTCCCAGCAGAGGCAGAAATCTCTCCTTTCTCCACAGCGTCAAGACTGACCCTCACGTCCAGCCAGTCCCCTATCAATTAGATACGTTAGAGGAAGAGGCAAAGCGGCCAGAGCAATTAACTGACTCACCTCCATCTAATGTCGAGACTACGAATGCGTAGAGCTAGTTGGTTGAGGCACTATGCTACAAGCCGGAAGGTCGCGGGTTTGATTCCAAATGTCACTGGATTTTTCAGTTTACCTAATACCTCCAGCCGCATTATGGCCCTGGGGCGACTCAACCTCTAACAGAAATGAGTACCAGAATTTTTTCTAAAGGGCGGCCGGCGCGTAAGGCTGACAACTTCACAGCCATCTGTGAGCTGATTGTCTACAAAATGTGGGAACCTTAACGTCTAACACCCCTATGGGCCTCCATAGCTTTACCGTTCATTGTTATACCTGTCATTCACAAATATTCACAGCGCGGTGCAGCAACTTCACGTTCTGCCTAATTATGTACTTTCCTCCAGCCTGCAGAGCGGGTTAGTGTAGCTGTAACGCTCTTGACTCGTTTTCGAGAGATGCTCAGTTCGTGGTTTTTCTCAGTTTGTTGAAGTAATTTCCATGATAGTACCTCGACTAGACGACGCCCGCTTCCTACCCAAACTTTTCCAGTTCATCTCTAACCCTGCACTTCGAATGTTTACAGTCTAGCTACTTATCAGCGTCATTAAATAACGAACACACAGAATAAACCCCCATCCTCATGTTATTAGGTCTTTATCTATAGCTCTACAGCACCTTGTTGGGCCTTGGCCTATTTTTCAGTTTCTTAATCCTATACACAGTCAGTAGGACACCTTGGAAGGGGGATCAGCCCGTAGGAAGGCCGCTACCTACACACAGGACAACATAAACACAGAATAAACGAGCCCAGAAATCAATGCCTCGAGTTGGATTCGAACACTCGATCCCAGCATTCGAGAGAACGAAGACATTTCATGCCATAAACCGCCCGGCTACTGCGATCGGCTGTTCAATGTCTGTTAGGGTATAGCATTTCCCTTTCAGTTCCGTTCTCAAACAGCCTAGTCTCTGTTCTTCCTTAATCACCTCAATAAGCCCTGCCTCTACAGCCCAAGTCGTATTGATTGGAATCGTATGAGAACAGTTAGCGCTCAGGCTTAGTTCTGCTCAGGGCTGTCGTTCCGTATACGGGATATCGAACGAGATACAGACTGGTGTATACTGAAAAGTAAATATGATTAATAGAGGGAAATACTGTCGAGGATGAATTATAATTAAAAAACAACCCTTAAATTTTCTTTTCAAGCTGAACTGATGTCTATATTACTTAACTTCTTGTGTATGACGATATACGAATCTCGTAAAAAAAAGGCATCAGCCATACTGATGAACTCGCTGTTTCTGTTTCATATTCTGAAGATGGGACCAGAAAGTTTGATGCTTATCTACCAGATTACACTGAGTCATATACCATAAGATCGTAATCTTTATATTCATTGCTGTGAGAACCTCAAACCTCATATTACATAATATCTGCATACACTGAACTGGCGTAACACTCGCTGAGATTTCGACAAGAATTCTCTGCATTTGTCACATAATTTTTCATCTTCCTTTTTAACTTATCCTGCTGCCGCACGTGTTCCTCTACACTGTTACACGCGATACGCCGAGGACGATGCTTAAAGTCACCTCCCACAAATAACACGCATAAATATTTAAAATAAAAGTCTCCTTCATATAGTACACTACACTTCACACACACACAGCTGAAGATAACATCAGTACTCACAGAATAGACGCGATACCGCGAAACTAAAGAATGTTCCCTCGTTCGTGACCTATTACATAACTTACCTTCTGGCATCGTGTTAAATTTCGAGAATTCTTTGTTACAGTAACCTGAAATTGAGTAATGCCAATGATAGATTTCAAGTCGTAATGCCTTAATACATATATATATATATATGTATTTATTTATTTATTCGCAAAGATATACAAGTTACGACACCGAACTCTAGCCAGGTACGTATTATATCGGACACAGAAATAAACTGTAACAAAATTTATTTACATATGTAATGGACAACTGTACTCCCCTCCAGCTTGTGCCGAGATCGAGAAAATCCACTCCCCCATACGCCTTCATGACGTGGTGCTTAATTAGTTAAGCACAGGAACAACTTTGCCTTCTTATGGACAACTGTAATTATGCTAACGAAATAAATAATAAAATATCAGTGCGTAACAAAAACTTTCTAAGAGAAGTGAAAATCAAACTGATGTAAAGATTTTGATCTTCCGGGACGCGAGGCCGTGAACTGATAAATTTCCATGATATTTCAGAGGAACGTGCTGTCTCCTTCCTCAGGTCAGAAGCATAGGCCAAACAAGTAACAAGTTTAAACAAACAATATTATGAGTGCTTTGTAAGTAAGCAGTATGGGTTGTTGGTTGTTTCTTAATTAGTTAATTGGTTACTCAGTTGATCAGTTAGACAATTAAGTACCTAGGTACTCAGTTAGTTGGTGAGTCTGTTAGGTATTGTGGGACTGTCGATGCTTGAAGTGACAACCACGTACTAAATTTCTATACAAACATTTATTGTTGCTATAATGAATATATGCCGGTCACGGTAGCCGAGCGGTCTAAGGAATGTACTGTCTTCACCGGCTCGGAAGCCGGGATCGTGGGTTCGAATCCCACTCAGCGTTCTTCTGTGTTTGTGTACAGGTAGAGGCCTTGCGACGAGCTGATCACCCCCCCCCCGGGGAATCCAACAGAATGTGTAAGATCTAGAAAAACCGAAGTGAACGGAGAAGTTCATGGAGGTAGGCCTAGGCCCACTGGGGCTGTAGTGCCAAGGAAAAAAAATAATGAACATATAGACGAGCTTCAGTCTTTTGTGCCTTCGCTGGCGGTTGCGTAGTAGCGCTTCTGGGGATAGAAATGTCTCCGCTTCTGTGTTGTCTTCTCGATTAGTAGTGAAAATTAGCTTATTAACACTTCACAGCTGAACACTCAACAATTTACGGATGAATGAATGAATTAATTGCAATTCACGAGTGAACTCTCTTTCATAACTTGGAGAAGACAATTTCTGTTTTACGCCGTAGCGGGAATGCCTGCTGATCCCAAGAGTCTATTCCCGTGGTTAGTCAATGGGGTTCGTTTCTGCTTGCCTTACTTTTCGACCCAGAAAATGGAGAAAGTGCTATCTTTCCAAACATCAGCCAATTCTGACCAGACTGTACCTTGTCACATCTCAGAATATATTTACCGCTGTGATAACCTCATATTCAATATAATTACTTTACTTTACGGTATATTCCAGTTGTAGAGTTCAATATTGGGCCTCGCAGGCTGTAGGCCTGCTTGTAGACAGAGGTAATGTAATATTGTGTACGAACTGCATAGAAATGTCGCCCGAGACGCTATATTCCTTGTTCACAGAACGCACGAGTGATATAAAGCCTATCGTGAAACCCTTCGTTTAGAGGTCGCTTTCTGAAAGCTCTGAGTTAAGGAAGGTAACCGCAACTTGCTCGAGAAATTGTTCGAGCAGAAATGTAAGCTCCGTGTATGTTCGTAAAATTTCATGCTGGTTCCCTTTGAAGTCCGAGTGTTTGCCATATAGCAAGAAGAAAGCTCTTGACTTACACGCACTATCCTGTAATTATACAAACATGTTGCGCCCGAGCTGCTGCAACCCGTACTAACTGCCTTGATGCTAATTACGCTCAAGTACTGTTCCGCCATTACAAATGCTCTTTCGACATTTAACCCTTGGCTGTGTATCAATGTCATACCTAAGGTTAGAAATTTTATCCTGTAAATAATCTCTCTAAAGGAGTGTTTCCTAAATGGTATACCGCGGAACCCCGGGTTCTTCAGAGTGAAATTATGTGTTCAATAAGAAAATTTCAACACACATAAAAACAAGAATTTAAACATTATTATTATTGCAGCGCAGAGAGCCGTTGCTATGCAAAGACCGCGAGATTATGGGACAACGGCTATATAAGCACATTCCCGCAGCAAAAGACAGGAACGCAACAACAGAAAAGCCGTGTTTTCTATGTGGTCTATGCCGAGATGTTGTAAGAAATGGGTAAGGTTAGAACTGAAGTTCAAGAATCTCCACTGTTAGAAGCTGTTGCCAGGGAACGGCTGGTGAAGACACATCAGGCTGTTGTGGTGATTTGTGGTTTGTGGAGATTAGCGGTGGCACTGTAATTGCTTGTACGAGTAGTTACGAGTGGTGAATAGAAGTTGTCAATAAATGGAGTCACCAATCCAAACCACGTCCATTTTTAATGCTAGTGGGGTGGGACTAAGTCCCTTGTACTGCGGCCACTTCTGGCCTATTGTACCAGCCCCAGATGATGGGTGAGGGTGACTGTGTAGCAATTGGTGGAATGAAGATTGGCAGGGGAAACTGAAGTACTCGGAGAAAACCTGTCCCAGCGCCACTTTGTCCACCACAAATCCCACTTGACCAGAACCGGGATCGAACCCTGGCCGCCGCGGTGGGAAGCCAGCGACTAACCGCTTGAGCTATGGCGCGGCTATAAGCCCCGTCCATAATCACACACACAGAACGTGAAATTTTACAATTCACTTGAAAGTATTTCTTATTTTGGAACTTGTTTAGATTAGAAATATCACTTTCAAAGGAAGAAATTAATAAATAGAATAGTGTTTTTGCATCTGGCGGAACAGTTGATCAAGACATGAAATTCGTCAGCTGATACACTCTGCGAACACATGCTTGTGCGATACTGGATTCTCGAATTATGCAGAAACAGAAACAAAATACAGAAATAGAACAAATTCGGCACAACAATTGAAAATTATACTTTCCCATATCAAGCCATACAGAAACTAATTTTTAACAAAAAGAAAAAGAAAAATAACTCTTCCTTCTAAAATTTAATTTTTAAGCTTATTTTGAATATCTGAAATGTAACTTTCTTTCTGAATATTTGCAAGTGAATAATATGTTGATATCTTATGGTTTTTTAAATTTATAGACTATTATCCTTACTTATCCTTATATAAGAGATTTTTCTTAGGAGTTCCGTAAAATTTTATCGAGTGCGAAAGAGTTTCTTAGTTAAATTAAATACGGAAACATTGCCCTAAAGCACAGATTCAGCATACGCTGAAGTCCTTCCTCTCTGCGAATATGGGTAGGCCGTAACTTATGTAGACTGTCTTAGAGAAGAAACCTCCTATGTAAATATTGTCGCGAGACAGATTGACTATGGACAGGGTTTGGACTGGCAACCGGAATTATTGGACACTTTAACACATAATTCGTAACTACACTTTACACTACCGCACAAAGACTAGTGTTCTCATTCACTCTCTTCACCGCTTTGCTTGGCAACGTCTTCCAACTGTGGACGTTCCTCTACTTCCGGACTCACGTCCTCGCAGGCTGACGGCCATCTCACACCAACCTCCTACTCTTCTAATTCCCGTCTCAAATCAAAGACAAAGTGAAAGTTATGTTACGACCGACGGTCTGTCGGCCAGTCTGTCTTGGAATAAAGTACACATCTGGGGCTTAAGATCAGATCGTACCGTCAGAGAATTACAGGCTTCTTGATGTGGGGCGCTCTCTCTGACGAGAGGACGGGTCTATCCTTTGCCAAAGTCACAGCCCGCAGTAATAAGTCTGTTGTCAGTAGGTACAATTTAAATTTTATATGTTATTAAATGTATATAGTGTATATAATATATACAAGGCCTCTGTCAGTCAGTACAGCACATCATGCCCTATCATACGTAGTAGCTCCTGCTACAACAGGAGTCTAGTCGTGTGCTATGTCGGGGTTCGCCCTGTTCAGTGTTACGAACATTTGCATTTTCATGATTTTGTATGACTTCTGCTTGTTGCCTGCATAATTTTGTTATATAATCTTATATGTACGAAAGTTTGAAAGCCACGCGTAAATCGCGAACCGGGGTGTGCCTTGGAAAATTTCTAATGGTGCGAAAAAAATATTTTGCAAGCGCTGCAATGGTTGCCTGCCGCAGACTCCCAGGCGAGGGAAGTATAAGGTCATCTCTAATGGCAGATGGTCCTCATTATATAGCATCGGCACGGACCGCACAGAAATAACCGCTTCAAACAGTTACTCCATTGTTGCTTGTTACATAGCCGTTACCTAGCAATGACAGTTTCTCTGGCTCCACAGTATATTTACATTTCCTGCTGGCGTATGACTATCGGCAATATGTTGAAATTGGCATCCAGAAACTTTGCAATGATGACGTAAAATTGTACGTCACTAACTGATGACGCACACTTGTGCCCAAACCGGTTGAACTCTACAGAAATTGAGTGTAATCCAACAAAAATTGCTAAGCAGGTACATGTTTCCTCTTTGATTTATATGTGTTATATTTTACTTTAGGTAAAAGGTAAAAGGTAAAGTTGTCCCTGTGTTTAACAAATTAAGCACTACGCCATGCAGGAATGGAGGAATGGATGTACGCGTATATCCACATTTTCTTGACCTCGGCACTAGCTGGAGGTGAGTGGTCAGCTTCACGCCCCTGCCACTTTACTCCCAGTACCCATTGTATAGGAGGCTGTGTGGACCCCAGAGCCAGTCTGGACGACTTGTAGGAGAGAAAATTCTTGACTCTACCGGGATTCGAACTCCGTCCCCTCGGTCGTCTAGCCTGCCTGTCGCTGTACCGACTGAGCTATCCCGGCTCAATTTTATTTTACATTATTTAATTGCCTTAAAGTGTTTCCATGTGTTTAAACTTCGGGATTCAGACATTCAACCTAAGAAGCGAATTGACTTAGTAATGCTATTTACTGATTAAAAATGCCTCTAAGTTGTCTCGACCAGTAAATAGTTGTGTGGTTTACCATGGACATGCTTCAGGCCAGTACTTATGGGAATTATGTCAAACATTACATGGGTGCTATGGTCTTCTAGGAAATATCAGTGTTTACTGATACAAAGGAAACAGAATTGAACAGAGCAACCTCAGTCCTTTGAGCAGGAATGAAACATACGCTGCTGCTACAGCGGCGACATCCTACATCTTCTGAAGCTTAACATTAATATCTTAATGTATTTCCCTAACTCATCGCAATGAAGGTTTCGGAATTTCTACGTACAAGCAGTGTTTTGTTCTGGCATGTGGGTTGCGTGATAGGCGGTGCCACGAGGAATAGAGGGGAAGTACGTAGTTACAGCTGTAAGGGGAAGGGAGGGAGGGTAACGCCCGGGTATAAACCATACGCATCGTACATCTTAGGTAGTGGACCCGACCAAATTCATTGCGCAGTCTCCTGATAACGGCCAGGTCAAAGAAACTCGGACGGTATGCATCACTAGATTATTTACTTAAAGATTTGAAGCTTTCACGGCGGTGACTATGAAGAAAGCAGTCTTCTGGGATTTGGCACCGTGTATATGTGGTGTTAACCGACGTTTCGGAGGAACGTATCGCCTCCATCTTCAGGGTAGAAGAAAAAATAAGAAATCTGCAAGCGAAGAGACCTGAGAACTGGTAAAAGCAGACTGTGTGGAAATATACACAGCTGTGTATATTTCCACACAGTCTGCTTTTACCAGTTCTCAGGTCTCTTCGCTTGCAGATTTCTTATTTTTTCTTCTACCCTGAAGATGGAGGCGATACGTTCCTCCGAAACGTCGGTTAACACCACATATACACGGTGCCAAATCCCAGAAGACTGCTTTCTTCATAGTCACTTAAATTTTGAGAATATGGTCTTCTTTTTGATACCGTGTAATGTGGTTGTTGCTTACCACCTTGTCAGGTGAATATACTCCTTTACATGACGACACATTCAAAAAGCCAAGAAGAAACACACAAAAACTAAAGATAACTTTATACACAAATAGTAATATAAACATACAGAAACATAACTGCGAACTCTGGATGATAAACACTACCTACAATACGCGACAAATAACAAAGTAACTTACATTGTAACGACGAGGTAAAGGTAAAGCTTTAATTGTAACACGCCGTGAAGGCCCATAGGTTTGTGAGACGTCGAGGCTCCCACACTTTCTCTAGACAATCGGCTGACAGATGGTGGTAAGTTTGTCAACCTTAGGCGTCGGCCGCCCTTTACCCCACAGGAAGATTCCTGATACTCATTTTTGTTGGAGCATGAGTCGACCCCAGGGCCATAGTGAGACTGGAATGATTAGGTAAACTGAAAAAAAAACCCATCAAATCGGCACTCGAACCCGCAACCTTCTAGCTTGTAGCATAGTGCCCCAACCAACCACGCTAACGCATGAGAATATTTAAAAATCTAAAAATCTTTTTACAATTTTAGTAATAATTACATGTATTATAATGATTATAATGGTAAAGCTATCCCTGTAATAGGCCGTTGAGGCTCGAACATTCTCTAGACAATCGGCTAACAGATGGCGCTGAGATTGTCACCTTTAAGCGTCAGTCTCCCTTTACCCCCCGGAAGATTCCTGGTACTCATTTCTATTACAGGCTAAGTCGACCCTAAGGCCATAGTGACGCCTAAAGGATTACCTAAACTGAAAATTGTAATGAACTCATCGGGACTCGAAC
This sequence comes from Cryptotermes secundus, assembly GCF_002891405.2. Taxonomy (NCBI): domain Eukaryota; kingdom Metazoa; phylum Arthropoda; class Insecta; order Blattodea; family Kalotermitidae; genus Cryptotermes; species Cryptotermes secundus. Next base: position 324,492 of record NW_019724753.1, read on the forward strand.
CCGTCACCGTCCAGCTTTTAGCATAGTGCCTCACCCAATTATGTGACCGCGTGTGAGTAACACTAATATGAACCCATATGCTGTTTAAATAACAAGAGGCTTATTAATGAGACTACCTGAAGATGGTCCCATATGTGGACCGAAACGTGTAGCAGTTATTAAATAAAACCAATGTAAATAATTCAATTTCTTTGTTTATGAAGAATTTGTTGTGCTGACGACCAGAGTGTCACAAAAAATATATTAAAGAGTTTTAAATTACGATTGTTAAGAAAACGCTGCTCAGAACCGCTGATTTAGCTTCCAGACTAAACGGTACTGTAATCTACGATATAAAACTTAGTTATAATTTGAGAATTGAGCTTATGTTTGGAGTAAGAATTTGAACTGTGGTGTTCTGGGTAACGACAGTGCCTAGTCTAGTAGGCAGATCATCGAAATAGTATTCAGAGATTGAGCTCCTACTAAACGAAAAACAAAATGCTTATTCATTTCCGAAGTTAAGCCTGTCTAGGAAAATATTTCCTATTTTCTCTGAGAATCTACGAAATATATTAGCCAAAATGCAGAGTTTATTTTGATATTAGAGCAAACGGTGCATATATTAACCGCTGAAATTTAGGCGGTTAGCCAATTACATGTGAGAAATGACAGGAAGAAGGTGACAATTACTCGACATGAGACTGCGCCTGCGCACAATGTGGGGCCTAATGACAGGACATCTAAACGGCTCTCTTAAGCTCCGCACAAAACACACCGCGAAACTGGGAGCGCGCGAAACGGAAACTGAATTTCCGCCATCTCCCCTGCCCAGAAACGTTATTATGTCCATTCGTTCCATAGAGCTTCCTGTCTGCTAGCCATCATGGCGACCAGGCGCACTATTCACTGCGGTCAGCTACGGACAGTCGCGGAAAACATTCTTGGACCTCGTATTCCTGTGACAGCATTCTGACTTCTTGCACGAGGTCTAACATGCTTCATTTCTAATGATCACAATCACTAGACAATTAGTTACTTGTCTAATATATATGAGAGAGAATAAAGAAATAGATCACAAATGGACAATAAACGTAAAACATGTGATAGCAGAAAAGAGAAAAACATATTTATTCCTCTACCTATTCTCCACAAACGCTGATACACTTGTCCCATCGCTTCACCATTGCGTCGAAACCCGCAGCAACAAGTACTTGACTGCTGTCTCAGCCACTTCTGCACTTGGTAGGCATCGTCTGCCACTTTCGATCGTCCTTGGCATAATTTCTCTACATAGTTTTGGACCGCTTTACGCGACACACACTTTCCACCGTAAACAGGAAACATTTCTTTATTAATATTCTTTGGATTGAATCCATTTGCTCACAAAAACCCCATCAACAAAACGCTGCTCTTCGGCATTAACTTCCATTTTGACTACTGAAATCAACCTCTGAACTTGCATATACGAATCTTTTACCTAGACTGTCGTTAAGCTGGATTGTGCTGCTACCTAGTGACACACATAGAAAGCCTATTACATCCATTACAGCTGTTCTATTTCCATCTGTAGGCATATCTACAGTACGGGAAGAAACCACAAACATCAGCTGTAAATACAAATACAAGATAATGGCACATCCAAATGAACTGGCAACCACACTACTAAACGGTGCAGACGAGCCCAGAAGACTGAAAAAGCATAAACCAAACGACCTAACGACGCGCTTCATATAAATGCAATACACAAAATAACAAAGTCACATTTGAAATAGATCCGTAGAGAATGCTCACTGGAGCATTACTCTCCTCGACAGGTTCTCTCTTAGTATTTAAGCTTTAGATTAAGTCTCACATGAGATGTACTTATAGTCCATAATGGACTGATTGTACAAATATATGGAGATAAAAAAAATTCCATCTGTGACGTATTCACTGACCCTCCCTCATGTTCAATCATATACACAGCAACTGTTCTTTATTCTTCCATCCTACTATTGTCCTAATTCTCCTCAGAATTTTATTTCATTAAACATCTTGTTCAAAATCTCGCCTCTTCAAATCTTTGTTCCTTCATACCTCAAATTGTGGTTCCAACCTTCCTCTTTGCTACATATAGGGTAAATTCAATCGTTCTCCGTTTCTTCTGACCCACTTCATCCTCCAAACTTCTGTTTTCCAACATATTTTTCTTCTTCCGGCTTCTCCTATATGTTACACCACAATAAAAACAAGACGCGTTCTGACGTAGAGAATCTTGCAACGGAAATTACCAAAGCAGAAGGAAAAGCAATATAAGTCTAAGTCATTTAAAAATACATCTAAAGTAAACTTTATTATGGTCATATATTAGTCTTCACATCCTCTTCGAAATTTCATTCTTGCTTGTGCTATAACCGTATATAGAACAAGAGTTTTAATGCAATGATGCTACTGCCTTTGTTACGTGCTGAGTTCTGTTTTACGTAATGCTGAAGCTGCAGGTAATTAATTTAGGGGCTGTAAGCCTTTACCTCTCCGCCACAACCAACGAAGGACGAACGAACATAAACATGAGGAACAATTTTTTGTTGCTGTTCCTACCTTAAATTCTTCCCAGTGGCAAATTAAAGAGAATTTAAGTAAATCACATTAATTCTGCGTGAGATTTACAGGCAAAAGGGGTCGGGAAAGACGGTATGCAAAATATAATTGTGTGGATGTAGTCTAGAGAGACAGGGAAAATGTTGAAACGTAAAAAAGAATATGTAGAGTCTAACTGTACATTTCTTTCCTCGCAACACCATGTCCCTGGCTTGGGTTTATATTACGATGTTAGACTCTAGAATAACCATACTATATAGCTTCGAGTGGTAGACTACTGAATGTTGAATTGGAAAGGAATTGGAAGGAAGTGGTAATGATATAATTGAAGAATATCCCTGAATTTACGTGCATGGGCTGAGAGAGGTCTCAGTATTTTGTTTAGTATATAAATTTATTCCTAACTTTCTAACTTGAATTCTATCTTACGGGATATAATATCGTGCAGTCGGTTAAAAGTCGATCGATGTTTCGGAAGAATATGCCTTCTCTCCATCCTCAGGGTGAAAAAATAAACCAGGTAAGACACCTACATGAAGCAGGTATCAGACATAGGTTTCAGAATCTTGATTCATGCGTAACAAAGTCTGGAATACACATATCCAGGTACGTATGTAAGATGTGAGGTTTTCATGGCGGTACATTCCTTATATAATGACTACAGCTGTACATATAAAACGTGTGTGAATATGTAGAGTGACCGCCACTGTGGTCTAGTGGTCTGAGTTCCTGGCTATAAATCCAGAGGCCTCGGGTTCGATTCCTGGCGCTAACAGATTTTCTGAGTGGGTCTGGAACGGGTCCACTCAGCCTCGTGAGGATAATTGAGGAGCTGCTTGAATGAAAAAGTGGCGGTACCGGTATAGAACATGACCGTGGGGATTCGTTGCGCTGACCACGCAACACCCTCTATCCGCTAAAGTTGGTACTAACTTCGCCGACAAGCGGCGGTAGCTCGGTCGGTATAGTTCGCTTGAGGACTGAAGCAAAGGAGTTTGTTTTTTGTTTTGGATAGGAAGAGTGCGACCTTCTGGTATGTGGCGCTGTGTAGAGCTTGTGTGAACCGACGTTTCGGAGGAATGCATCACCTCCAAGTTCAGGGTACGTCCCAGAAGGCGACACCCTTCATATCGACACATGTTTGACCTCTACAGCTGTAGTCATTACATGAGCATCAGCATTTTAGTATTTCATATTTATTTATTTTTCCGTTACTTAGCGACGCCCTCAGTAGCTACGTTGCATATGCCTTCGAATGAGAGGAAGATCTGCAGGTAAGTGACCTTTGCCTAATGAAGTTACTATTCTCTTCATTTGTGTGGACGGTCTGAAGAAAGCCGCAAATTTATGATAATCGGTGTCCTGGTCGAGATTCGAACCGAGCACGTACCGAATAAATCCAGATGTGTTATCTTACTTGGTATCTGAGTTTCTGTATGTCTGTGTAGTAACAAATTATTTATTTGAATATTTTAAGGCATGAAACATTAATTATCCTATATAATTTTTGCTGACTTAGGTTGATATGAAGTTTCTGCGGTTCCTTTACTAGTTTTCTGTGGCGCCACAGCCCCAATTTGGGCCCAGGCCTACCTCCATGAAACTCAGTTTCATGTGTATACCCACCTGATAATGAACTGTTATTGGCCTTAACATTTAGTAGTGACTACATCAGCAGAAATAAAGCTCTTTCATCATCAGACAGTGATCATTTGAATCTGGATTTTTATTTATTATAAGCTTTGACAGTGTATCAATGTTAATGTTGATTGTTCTCTTATGCGTTTATATTGCGCTGGTGTGGACATTACTACCAACGCTTCGGCAAGCTAATTTTAAAGTTAATTGATTCATACGCCAAATATAAACATTCCCTTCTCTATGTACGGCCGAAGCCGATCATAGTGACAGCGCGGTCTAAGGCATGAAAAGTCTTCGCCTGTTCGAACACTGGAATCGTGGATTCGAATCCTACTTGAGGTATTGATGTCTGTGTGCGTTTATTCTGCCTCTGTGCTGTCCTGTGAGAGGGTAGCGGCGTTAAGACAGGCTGATCCCCAGTTGAAGGGTTCTACCGACTGTGTAAAAAGTTCAAGGAACTAAACAAACAGCAAAGGTCCAACAAAGGTCTGTGGAGCCACAAATATGACAAGATTGTTAGCATGTACAAAGTACAATAAATTCTCAATTTAACTGATCCCGATATAACGAATTTCGGTTATAACAGGCATCCGACAATATTGGACACCCCTCCCCCGTTATTCCATTAAATTGAGGATATGCTCTAAATGAAACAGAGGTGCTACACAAGCTCTTATAAATAAAATAATTAAAACTTCGATAAATTCCTCCCTAATAATGAACAAATACTATTACATTCAGATGTAACTGTCCACGGTGAGCTGATACATTGCCGAGACTTCAAAATTGTATAGGCGTACTGAATGAATAAACAATCAGTAACAAGACGTCACTGTACATAGATATTACACACAGTAAATGAGAACTAATTTTTCATTAGAATTATTGTTTTTGGACTTATCTTTTGTCCTTTTTTGTTTAAAACACACAACGTTTCGGAGACTGGACTCTGTCTCCGACTTGAGGCGATACCTATCCAAATGCTCCTAATCGATAGATTTTTTAAGTGTGTAATGTTTGTTTCTCAGATGGTTTGTGCTGTACTTGGTTTATGTAGCCTATCTTGTGTCGATGCAGATGTCCGGAGATAGGAACTATAACAATTGGGTCCAAGTGAGTAGTTTCAACTTGAAGTCGGAGACAGAATCCAGTCTCCGAAAATTTGTGTGTTTAAAATAAAAAACAGGTCGATGGATAATATTCAGAAATAAAACATCTCTATTAATATACCATTGTCACAAACATTTACGAGTACAACTTCTCACTGTGAAGCACCTGTTAACAACCCCAAGGTTTAATGTTGGTTATTGCAGTTGCGCATGAACCCCACAATATTTCCGTGACATTACCGTCAAACAACAAAAGGAGTACATCATATGAAAGTCTGTGCTTTTTTGTGAACACCGGTAGCTAACAAATGATGTCATCTATTTACTATGATATACTACTTGATTAACAGCGACCCAATTTCTTCGTCTCTGGAAGTTTTAATGCAGTACACCCCTAGCCGATGTAGTTAAAACGTAGCGAAAAAAAAATGTTAAATATATATTACTGACTAACGCATTGTTAGAATTTATGCGCTAAAAGTTCTACCCGACCTGACGTGGGAGTTGCCCGACTCTTCTGCCTAAGTGAGAGCTCGAATAAAAATGTAACCTATGTTCCCAAGTAAATAAATTTCAGTTAACAATTCTCTTTACCATTCGAGTCTCACAATTCAGTTTCTAGTAGTAAAATATCCCTGTTAAAATTTCAGTGGAATAACATGAAAATTCAAATATATAACTATATTGTAGCGTGTAGAGCAGTTTCTAGGCAACGGTTCCGTAAACTCGTTTCCGGTGAAACGGATAAGCATTCAACAATAAAGGCACTGTGATAAAAGGTGTTTTCTACTCGGTCCGTACAAAGGGGTTCTAAGGAGGAAAACTGAAGCAAGAATAGTTCAGTTGGAATGAAGCCACTATTCAGAGAGGACTTGAGCCCGGAAGAAGAGGGCTAGCCATTGTTAGATGCCGTTTCCAGGAAACTACCAGTGAAGACACTGAGGGCTGGAAAAGACTTAGCGTGTGCGTTAATGATTTGTGAATTGTGGAAATCAGAGAGTTGTGCGTTGAAGTGGACAATAAATCCAATATCCAATACAAACCCTGTCCACAGTCACACCCGTAATCCTGACAATATTCTCTGTACATACAAGTAACCCTTCCAACACCCACCTCCTACATTGTATTCCTTGAGCGACACTTCGAAATCACCTACTTATAGTATAAGCACGCTCTGTCCTCCTTGGGCGAAGGTCGAGACTGTAATACCGACTGAAGCATAAGCACCTCTCAATACGGTTCAGTGCTGCCACCATTTGGTCATGTTCCTAATTAAATCAAAGGATACATATTCCTGCCTACTACTGGCGTGGGGGCACGCGGTAGTGTAGTTGGTTGAGGCACTATGTTATAAGCCGGAAGGTCGAGGGATCGAATCCCGATGAGGTGGATTCTTTCGATTTACCTAATCCTTCCAGCCGCACTATGGCCCTGGGGTTGACTCAGCCTCTAACAGAAATGAGTACCAGGAATATTTCTGGTGTTAAAGGGCGGCCGGAGCGTAAGGCTGACAACATCACCGCTATCTGTAAAGAAAATGTGGGAGCCTCATACTCTCACAAACCTACAGGCCTCCACGGCCTGTTACAGGGAGAGTTTTACCTTTACTGCTGACGTATAAGGAACTGGGATATTGTAGTCGGTATAACAACTGGCTACAGGATGGACGACCGAGAGGTCAGAGTTCAAGTCCCGGTAGGGTCAAGAATTTTCACTTCTGCATGTCGTCCAGATATGCTCTGGGGTTTGCCCAACCTCCTATACAATGGGTATACCATTTTCATATTACTAGACTATACTGTTCATGTGGGACTTGTGGTGGCCAAAGTGGCACTGGGGCAGGTTTTCTCCGAGTACTTCCGTTTCTCCTGCCAATTTTCATTCCACCAAATGCTTCATGATCATCTATCATCTGGGGCTGGTACAATAGGCCAAACAGTGGCCGCAGTACAAACTGGACCCAAGTCTTATCCCACTAATAATAATTAAATTCAATTCGTATTTATTTACGTGCAAATTTAACAGCACAGTGGCCAATTAAAAGTTGGCGCCATTACATAGAAATACACTAAAATAATTAAAGAGCAAAATACAGGATATGACAGTCTATACAATAGCAATAAATTAATAAAAATGCTAAGAAAAATTGAAGTTAGCTTTAACAGGCGAGAAAATAAAATAAGTACATTTCCAATAGTTATGAAACTTGTGGCAAGAAAGGACAATACATGTACATACACATATTCTTTTTTCTGTGGCGCTACAGCCCCAATTTGGGCCTAGGCCTACCTCCATGAAACTTTCCGTTTCACTTCGGTTTACTAGATCTTACACATTAGGTAGGACTCCTTGGTCGAGTGATCAGCTCGTCGCAAGGCCTCTACCTGTACACAAACACAGAGAAACGCACACAAACATCCATGCCCTCAGTAGGATTCGAACCCATGATCCAGGTTTCAAGCGAGCAAAGACAGNAAACAGGACTTTTGTTCCGTAAGGTTGCCTACACAAGTTATGACGTACCATGCGCAGTACAGTAGGCAGAATTTAGTGTGAATCATACACATGTTCCATTAGAGTCTCAGTCTAGTGAAAGGCGAGGCTAACATGGAGGCCAGCAGAATGTGAATTGAAATAAATGGAAATTTTCGGTTTAGTAATGTTATTACGAGATGGCAATGGCCACACTCTTGGGCCCCATCACTGGACACAATATAGCGAAGCCATAACAGGACACACCTATCAGATATAATAGTAAGTGCCAAATGTAAATGTCTATAATTTGTACAGATTTCAGCTGCATGTGTAGATACATAAAACCGCCATTAGATTAACGCCAACAGATTAATATTTCATTCCAATATACAATTCAATATGGAGCATCAAGTTTTGAGACGTAACTGCTGTCATTCCTATTAGTAACAGTAAGAAATGAATAACGGTTTCTTTTTATTTAAAATTGACGTTACTGAACGTAATAGAAGCTGCAGCTAATGGTAAGGCAAGTAACTGGTATTTAATCCTTAGTTACTCAGCTTCATATATGAGCAGACGCGAGTGAATAAATGTAAAATTTATCGATGTACTTAATTAAGCACAACGCAAGAAGACGTATGGGAGAATGGAGGTATAGCTCTATGTATTCTTCGGCACTAGCTTGAGTTGTCTAGCCTCTTCCCATAAAGAATTTATTATGAAATTATGAACCTTATAGAGAGATTTTGAGCCCGTCACGGTAGCCGAGCGGTCCAAGGCGTGCACTGTCTTCACTCGCTCGGAAGCCGGGATTGTGGGTTCGAATCCCACTCAGGGCATGGATGTTTGTGTGCCTTGCGTAGAGCTGATCACCCGCCCAACGAGTCCTACTGTATGTCTAAGATCTAGTAAAACCGAAGTGAACGGACGGTTTCATGGAGGTAGGCCTAGGCCCAAATGAAGTCTTTAGTGCCAAGGAAAAATAGTGGAGAGATTTTAGGACTCCTTTGACGGGGGATCGGCCCGACGCAAGGCGGTTACTTACACGGGACAACACAAACGCATAACAAAAAAAAAGACAGATATTAATTAAGCACAATGCAATAAGGCATGTGGGAGAATGGAAGTATAACTCCATTTATTCTTATGCACTAGATGAATGTAATTGTCTTCACGATCTGACCGCTTTCCCTCCAGGACAAAAGCCCCGGAAACCATAGAAGAGGACGCTGGGTGGGCAACAGAGCCAGGCTTCATGATGCGGAGAAATGAACAAATTTAAAAGTGCCAGGAATCGAACACAGACTTAGCGAAACCGGCTCCTTAGAACGTATATCTTCAAGATAGGCGAGGAAGACGGGTTACCGCCTCCATCTTCAGAATTTAGCTGAAGACTAAGCTAAAGGTGAAGACAGAACCTCACGGCATCACATCCCAGAAGCTCGCAATAACAAGACGTACAATCAGAATTGTTGCCTATGAATCTTATGTAGAAATAAAGTGGTCGGATGTCGCTTCCAAAACGCCGCATCCTGCCCCTGTCGCTTTTACTGTACACCGTCACATTCATTTCTACGGACTGATTCGGTTCCAGCACATGTTTGGGTCACTGAATTGCCTTCGTCCGGTGATTACACACTAACTCAATGGGGCTGAGCCCTTCTTGAGAAGTCGCCAGTCGCTCAGCCACTCAGGAATTTCCCAACATTTTGTGGAACCCGAAGGTTCATTACCGTGCTGACAAGAGCTCTCCAACAGACCCCATCCTGAGCCAGATCAATCCAGTCCATACCACCCCATCCTATCTCTGCAAGATACATTTTAATATTATCCTCCTACATACTTCTTGGTCTTCCTAGTGGTCTCTTTCCTTCTGGCTTTCCCATCAATATCCTACATGCATTCCTCTTCTCCCAGTTTGTGCTACATACCCTGTCCATCTCATCCTCCTTCACTTAATAATTCTAATTATACTTGGAGAAGAGTACAAGTTACGAAGCTCCTCATTATGCAGTTTTCTCCAACCTCCTGTCACTTCATCTCTCTTCGGTTAATTATTGGAGTATTAACGTTAATAATTAATTACTGACAGTTTTTCATTGCCAGGAATATGAACTCTACAGTGCCCTCCGTACAGTTCTGTTCAGCCATATCTTACACCACTGTACACTAATGTTATGTCTATGTGGTTTTGATTCTGTCTGTACATGAAATATGGAAGGGGCTAAGGGACGCGTTACGAGATGGAAAGAGACAGAAGTAATGAGTGTAAGAGAGAGGGAACAATGATCTGTAACTCTGGAGCCTGCAAGGTAATAAACCATACCCTCCTCCAGAGAATAACTTCCAGCCATAATAATTACTATTGTGATTATTTTTTTTACTACGTGATTTGTTGCTGCTACTATTTCATAGCGCACTGTACTACATATACAGACCCTAGGCCGTGAATCCGGAGACTTGGAAAAGCAAGCTGTGGGAGTGTGGTGGGGGAAGGAGTGTATTCTGGGGCGGATGGCGTTAAAGGGGGGAAGTACTGGAGAATTTTGATGTCATAAAAACTATGGTTAATGACACACTGTGGTATTTTCGGAGACATAACATCGAAGCACATTCTTCACCAGTTTCTTTGTTTTTATCCACGTTTTCCATAGTAGTAGATATGTACTTTGCTTCTCGAATTGTTAGAGAAAGCATTGTGCTCAGAAATTTGCGTAGAAACTTAATTACTTCATGAATAATATATATCTTTCGAAGCGGACGTAGCAGGTGGAGAACAATTGTCAAATCCAGACAATTCCGACGCCTTTCATGGGACCCGAAGGTTCATTACCGTGTCCGGAAGGGTCTGCTACTGGCCCCATCTTTCTAATCGGTACAGCAGCGGGGCGAAAGAAACGGGCAGGGCATGTGGCACGTACAGACAGAAACGAAATGCATGTACGGTACTGGCTGCGAAGCCAGAAGGAAATACACAACTAGGAAGGCCTAGAAATGCATATACGATACTGGTTGCGAAGCCAGAAGGAAATATACAACTAGGAATGCCTAGAAATGCATGTACGGTACTGGTTGCGAAGCCAGAAGGAAATACACAACTAGGAATGCCTAGAAATACATATACGATACTGGTTGCGAAGCCAGAAGGAAATATACAACTAGGAAGGCCTAGAAATGCATAAACGATACTGGTTGCGAAGCCAGAAGGAAATATACAACTAGGAATGCCTAGAAATACATATACGATACTGGTTGCGAAGCCAGAAGGAAATACAAAAATAGTAAGGCATAGAAATGCATGTACAGTACTGGTTGCGAAGCCATAAGGAAATATACAACTAGGAAGGCCTAGAAATGCATGTACAGTACAGGTTGCGAAGCCATAAGAAAATATAGAACTAGGAAGGCCTAGCTTTAGGTGGGAGGACAATATTAAGATAGATCTTAGATAAAAAGGCCTGGGTGGTATGAACTGGATTCATCTGCCTCAAGATAGGGACAACTAGAAGGCTGCTCTGAACATGGTGATGAACTTACGGGGTCCATAAAATATTGGGAGATTCTTGAGTGGCTGAGCGACTGGCGGTTTCTCAAGAAGGGTTCAGCTACATGGAATTAGTTACAGCAACTAGGCTAGGAGACTGGCGATCGTGGTTCGATCACCTGGAGGAGTAAAAGATTTCATCTTGTTTCACAGCTTCCAGACCGGCTCTGGGTCCAAACCAGTCTCTTATCCAATGGGTACTGAAGGCGGTTTGCATAGGCTAAAGCGGAAGAGGTGTGAAGCTGATCACTCAACTCCATCTAGTGTTACGGTTGAAACTATGTGGAGTTACACCTTCACTTCCCCATAAGTCTTGATGGTCCACTGCTGAAAATCTGGGAGTAATTAACTTTTTAATTTCAGTGGGGAGGTACACATAGTTATCGCTGTACTTTAATCCTTTCCATATTGAGTTCATTTGGCTAAAGTAGAATAAGAAAATATCAAAGGAAGTATACTGTAGCATGTAGACCCGTTGCTAAGCAACGACCGCGGAATAAGTAAATATACTGCAAAGGTTACTGAGTAAAGGCTTCACAAACCAACAAGTTCACACAGGAAACAACTGAAATACAGAAATGAAGAGTGATGTTTCCTACGCGGTCCTTGCTCGACTGTTGTAGGCAGAAGAGCTCTACAATTTAGTCAGCTAAGTTGGAGTGAATCAGAAGAACAGGTAGGTGTCAGACGGCCACCAGCCTGCGAGTTAGTCAGTAGAGTGCAGTGCAGGGAAGTGAAGTGAGTTGGTTGGTGAGTTAATGAGCAGTCAGAAAACTGCAGTTCAGTTGTTGTGAGCTGTTGCTGTGAAAAGCTGGTAGCTGACGCAAGGGGATAGTTCGGGAATCCAGAGTAGGGGGAGCGTCCGCCGTTGGAAGCCGTCACCAAGGAACGACAGGTGAAGCCGCAGCAGACTGAGTACGTGCTGTGGTGAACTGCGGAGTATGTCAATTAGTGACAGATATTATAATTACTTGTAGTTACGATCTGTTAAGTGTTCAATACATCCAATTACCAATCTAAACCCCGTCTACAGTCACTCATACACGTGAAAATAGTGACTTCTATAACGTAACGTAATGTAACGTCTGCAATATAATCTGACGTTTTCTGTAGTGCATTTAGTGACACCGGCAATACACGGTGACTACACGGTGTGAAACTGTAGAATGAATGTTGTGTAATTTGGAAAGGATTTGGAAGGAATCTGTCAGAGCTTAATCGAGGTACTATCCCAGCTTTCTCATGAAGCTACTAAATAAAAAAACAATGTCAGTCAGGATGACTGATGTAGCCGAGATTCGAAATAAGCACCTCGCGAATACAAATATATAGCGGCACTGATAGATAATACGCCAAAAGACTCATCATATATGACTTTTCTACTATGTTACGCCGTGTAGTTTGGTAAATATTTATGATATTTCGGATGAATTCACTGCCTCCTTATTCAGGGTGAAAGATAAGTCAAACGATTAGCAAGTAGAGCGGTCTGTTTGCTTCTTACTGGCTGGTTTCTTGGTTTATTTTTCCACCTTCAAGATGGAGGCAGTATTTTGTTCCAAAAATGTCAGTATGCTTATACCAGACTATACTGCGTCACATCCCAGCAGCTAGTACTCTTCATATTGACCACTGTGATGACTTCAAGTCCAAGGACATGATTTAGGAAAGGAAAGAGTTAAAGAAGAGATTTCGTGCCCAGTGCGTCCCTGCAGAATGCCACTGAGAGAGGAAAGCTGCGTCCACCCTAACCCTGTATACCCTGTACATATAGTATACGCAATATTCTAGGGGCACGCGGTAGCGTAATTGGTCGAGGCACTATGCTACAAACCCGAAGGTTGTTGTTTCGATTCTCGATGAGGTCATTGGATTTTTTTTTTTTAATTTACTTAATCCTTCCAGCCGCACTATGTCTATGGGGTCGATTCAGCGTCTGACAGAAATGAGTACCAGGAATCTTCCTGGGGGTGAAGGGCGGCCGGCACGTAAGGCTGACAGCCTCACCGATATCTGCGAGCCTATTGTCTAGAGAAAATGTAGGAACCTCGACGTCTCACAAACCTACAGGCCTCCACGGCCTGTTACAGGGAAAGCTTTACCTTTTACAGCAATGTTCGTCGAGAATATTTCAAGAGTTACCGTCATCATCATGTACTGACCTAGATGGTTACGCCATCATTAGAAAGTTCCTAGATGCTATCTTCACCGTCAGATGGAAACCAGAAGCGCCACACTGGAGACCCAGTTCAACACACGGGACTTTTCATCCGTAAGGTTGGCTACTCAAGAGATGACCTACACTTAAAGAGTTTACAGGGGGACAAAAGATAAAGCGAAATTATGGATGCGAAGTATTGCTAATTAAGCACTAAGCCATTAAGACGTATGGGGGAGTGAATGTAGAAATCCACGTTTCCTCTACTTCAGTATTAGTTGGATTTGACTGGACAGCTTCATGACCCGACCGCTTACTCCCTGTACCCATTGGATAGGAGGCTGCGTGAGCTCCAAAGATAGTTTGGACGACGCGGAGAAGAGAATATACTTTACCCTATCGGAACTCGAACTCCAAACACTCGGTTGCCGAGCCCATAGCCTGTTACAGTACCGACTGAGCTATCCAAGCTCTTAAAGCTCTGAAGCAAAACTTTCTTCCCTAACTGTAGTAACGTGTGGTGGTGTCATATACATACCAGTGTGGACATTGATGGTCAGTGGATGGGGGAGGGGTGGATATGCTCCCCTCATTCACGTATTGTTCAACAAGTCTCTACTGCACCGCCCCTACTGTCTGGTGTGATGGGTGTATTTGTTTGTTAGCGTGTTTGTTTGGTCGTTAGTTAATGTTCCCTCATTGTCTCGACCCTGCATGGTACAGGTCGCGTGCTTTGTTACACTACTGTATTGTCTCGACAAGTGATGCTCAACTGTTTCAAATGCAATGTGTGTGTGTGTGTGTGAGAGAGAGAGAGAGCTGCAGTACCCGTTATTCCACATATATATATATTCTGGTTTCCCCGTTTTTGCTACTGCTTTATGCATGGTCCCAATCTACTGACTGTAGCTAATGCTTCACTGTAAAAAATCCCGGTTTTTGTATGGGTGTGGAACTTGGTCATTCATATTAAGACAGAAACATATACTAAATATATTACTCTAGCGCTAAGAAATTCGCCATGAAGGATATTTAAGATTTTCCTATGTTACAAGACAAATATTTTTTGAAAATAGGAATACTTATATAGATCTCGCGCTGTGTGGTGAGTGGAAAGTAAAGCAGGGATCAGCGCGAAACAAGGTGGGGGTGGCTATCCAACAGGAAAAAAATCATTGCGAGTTCCATATAAGAACTTCCGAAACGTCCACAAAATAGTTACTTACGTATGTGTGTTTGTGCCTATAGAAGGGGTACGGATTGGTGAATGGATTTATTAGCCACTTATACACGTCACTCGGAACTAAAATAATTATAAGTGCTATCGCTTATCACTATAATTAACAAATCACAACAGCCGCTAAATATTTATTAAGCCTTCTGTGTCGTTTAGAATTGCTGCTGGCTCTAGCAGCTCGGGTCCGAGTCCCTTGGAACTCGTGACCACATTTTACTGTCTCAGATTCGAGACTTCCTTTTTCGTCGCCTCCTAAAACTCGCAGGGCTACGGTGGAGGTATTGACCCCGCCTCCACAGGCACAGACCACATAGAAAAGACCCCAGTTTCCATTGTTGTAGTCCAACTGTTGCAGCTGCCTAGCAACTGGTCTATACGTCACAATATTAACCCTGAAGATTGAAACTGCAGTGAGTGCTGAAATGTTGCTAAGCTTTCAGAATCCTACTCGGCGTTTCCTTAAGCTGAAGGCGCGCATTAAATTCCAGCCACAGAATCATAAGGGACAAAAGAGGCAGAAAGTGTTTAAGAACGAGGTGGTGATCAGAATATTCGGAGCTAAGAGTGATGAAGCAAGAAAAGGGAGAAGAAAAGAGGCAGCTTCACGCTGCACGCCTAACGGTTTATAAAACCACACCGTTTAACTTCTGGGAAGATCTGGGCCCCAGTTTCGAAATTCTCTCAGGGGCATTTAATTTTATTCAGTGGCTTATTCAACTATGACGTTATTGTGTAGAGCACATAGCGTCGAAGGTTAGGATAGATGGTAAATGATTAATTTGAATGGATATTGTCACGTCTTTTAATGATTATAGATGGGTTTTGGATTGGATGATTGGATTTGTTGACACCTTATTCACACAGTTTGGAACTACAGGCAATTCAGCGCTGTCGCTCTTCTATACGCTTTACAGTTCACCGTTACACACGGACTATGGTTCTCAGTCTTCACTAGTCGTATCCTGGAAACGGATTTATAAAAGTCCCACTGTCACTTCAAATCACAGGTGAAGTCTTCTTGTCACAGTCTAATTCCTTTCTCAATCGCCTTCGACTGCCATCTCCAGAACTCGACCCAATTCTAATTTTAGCTGTGCGAGATCCTCGTATATAGCCTCGAGGCTGACACTGCGGAAATCGCTGTCTCCTATATTTAAAGAGCGTATTTACGGCTCCGTTGCCTAGCAGTAGACATACTGTTTTTGCGTGCATGTGTGTAGTGGAAATGTTTCGACCGACCAGTTGCTTATCAATGGCTATATAGGTCATAATATAGACGGAAACGGTCATTCACTATTCTTGCTGGACTCAAGAAAATAAGGAAAATTCTCAGACAAAATATAAAGTGTCTCAGCCGATACTCTAACTGAGCATTTCCAGATTACGGATCTAGAGATCTAGAGAGTTCATGTCGAGAGAAATGTCCCAAATTTCTTGGCAATGTAAGACTAATATTAAGCAATACAATTTAACAAATCCGATTTAAAGACTTTCATTTTTAGTCATACCTCGACAGATCACTCTGTATATTTGTGCTTCTAATGGACGAAGCCAGAAGCCAATGAAATATTTCTGTGATTAGAAATGATTGGTTCTGTGTTCAATTCTATTTTGCAGAGGTGGCAATGTATAATGGCACTTCTAGCATCAAGCCATTCGTGTATAAAATTGCGACCGTATATAATAAACCTATATCCCGATAAATTAGTAGCAAACTGTTCCCGCATGCCTTTCCCGTAGCTCTGGTAGAACCAAGGCCGCATATTCAAAACTGCTAGTCATTTCATCCCATAGTGCACTCAGTTTCCAGCGCAGGAGCCCTTAAGGACTCATGACACATTTAACAGAGCTATTAGCTTATAATTTTATTAAGATATATGAAAATATAAATGTAGAAAACAACGGATATGAAATATCTGGGAAATAAAGGTAAAGATAAAGCTATCCCAGTAAGAGGCAGTGAAGGCCCATAGATCTGTGAGACGTCGAGGCTCCTATACCTTCTAGACAATCGGCTTATACGTACACGTGGGCTGCCGTTTGCACCCAAGAAGATGAAACTGAAATTCGTAATTGTTGTTTCCATCAATTTTATTTTTGGTGGCGCTGCTACTTGTTACTGTTACTCGCTCATGGAGTTGAGCCCCTCTGGAGAAGCTGCCATTGCCCAGCCACTCACGAACTTCCCAGCATTTTATGGAACCTGAAGGTTTATTACGGTGTTCCCTATTCTGAGCCAGATCAAACCAATCCATACTGTCTCATCCTCTCTCTCTAAGATCGCTCACACCTCTTTCTCATGCGCATATAGTTCTACTTAGGCTTACTAATTATCTCAGGTTGTGTTATTTATAAGGAGGTGAAGTTCGTTGTGGTCGGAAGAGCTGAGGATCTCTTTCTCAAGGCCTTTAGCGGGCCTCAAGCTCCGAGAAGCAGGAAATAAATTCAACTCTACACAAGCACATATCAAGTTTAACTGTTTATTAAATGTTTATGCCCTTTAACTTACTCAATTACTAATTTCACTTATAAACTTGCTTATTTCTGAAAATTTCTTTGAAGTACAACACTCTTTGCTTGTAGCGTTACTATTTTAGAACTTACAACTTGGTTACTAATGCTTGTAAGTATAGAAAATAAATTTTCAACTGACCGACACAAATTTTGCTGCTGAAGTGTTCAGAAGCCGGAGTGTGATTGACTTCCCTCCAAACCGTGAGGTCCTTGGTCCATCAGCTTCTTTGCTCTGTCACACTCCTAAAGTCTAGTGATTGGAAGTTTTTGAAATTCCCTGATTTCCAATCAGCTCACTGTCACTTTGGATTTTAGCCCTTAAAGTCATAACGTAACTTTCGACAGGTCTTTGATCGATTCGAGCCTAAGGGTCAGTCTCTGGCCCTCCCCCTTAAGAATTAGTAGTTGCAGAAACTATAAAACTTCGAATTCTCAAAGATTGCCGCAGTTACACTTACGAGATAAAATTCTAAGAAAAATCCACAGGGGTTCTTTCTTGTTCTATTGCAAGATTGAGAATAAGCTAATTCTTACATGCAAGAATAGGCCTATATCTCACTGACTTGTTCATAACACTCAACTGTGAAACAATTAAATTTCTAATTAACAAACTTAATTAAATTTAAATGGGTGCATCGCAGTGGTACGGTTACAGATCCATTTCAGTGTTATCCACCCACCTACATCTTGGTCTTCCCAGTGGTCTCTTTCCTTCTGGCTTTCCCACCAATATCCTATATGCATTCCTCCTC
>NW_019724753.1:342897-348116 GCF_002891405.2 Cryptotermes secundus
GTTCTATTGCAAGATTGAGAATAAGCTAATTCTTACATGCAAGAATAGGCCTATATCTCACTGACTTGTTCATAACACTCAACTGTGAAACAATTAAATTTCTAATTAACAAACTTAATTAAATTTAAATGGGTGCATCGCAGTGGTACGGTTACAGATCCATTTCAGTGTTATCCACCCACCTACATCTTGGTCTTCCCAGTGGTCTCTTTCCTTCTGGCTTTCCCACCAATAACCTATACGCATTCATCGTCTCCCCCATTCGTGCTACATGCCCTGCCCACCTCATCCTCCTTGACTTGATCATTTTAATTACACTTGGAGAAGAGTACAAGTTATGAAGCTCCTCATTATGCAGTTTTCTCCAACCTCCCGTCACTTCATCTCTCTTCGGTCCTCAACAACCTGTTCTCAAACACTCTCAGTCTATGTTCCTCCCTTAATGTCAGAGACAAAGTTTCACACCCATACAGAACCACAGGCAAAATTATAGTTTTGTATATTCTAATTTTTATGTTTTTGGACAACAGACGAGAAGTCAAAAAGTTCTGGACTGAATGGTAGCAAGCAATACCCAGGTTCAATCTCCTCTTAATTTCCTCCTGAATCAAGTTTTTATTTGTTATTGTCGCTCCCAAATATCTGAACTGTGCCACATTTTCAAAACATCTGTTACGTATTTTTATGTCATGATTTTGCCCTGCATTTTGTTGTCGAGACAGCAACATATATTTAGTTTTCCTTGTGTTCACTTCTAGAATAACCGCCTCTGTGGTCTAGTGGTCAGAGTTTCTGACTACAGATCCAGAGGTCCGGGTTCGATTCCAGGTGCTACATTTTATGAGAAGTAGTGGGTCTAGAACGGGGTCGACTCAACCTCGTTAGGATAATTGAGGAGCTATTTCAGGGAAATAGAGACTCCGGTCTATAAAACCGAAATTAACGGCAGGGGGGATTCGTTGCGCTGACCACGCGAAACCCTCTATCCGCTAAAGTTGACATTAACTTCGCTGAAAAGAGGCGATTGCTCGGTCGGTATAGTTCGCTTGCGGACTGAAACCACGGAGTTTCTTTTGTTATGGTACTTGTAATTTCATTACCGTGTTCACAAGTGCCCTACTTATTTCTTAGGTATTTTTTATTCNTTCACATCCTCAGCATATACCAGCAGCTGATTTGTTCCATTTAATTTCAGTCCCACCTGGTTTATCTGGACATTCCTAATAGCATATTCTAAAGAAAAGTTGAAAAGCAGTGGCGATAAAGCATCTCCTTGTTTTAGACCATTCTGGATAGGGAAATTATCAGAAAAATATTTACCTATACGGACTTTACTATACATTTCGTTTAAACACATGTTAATTAGCTTAACTAGTTTCATGGGTACACCAAACTCTATCAGAATATTGTACAATACTTCCCTCCTAACTGAATCATAGGCTTTCTTGAAGTCCATGAATAGCTGATGTATTGTCTCATTGTACTCCCATGTTTTCTACAATATCTGACGAATATGAAAGATCTGATTATATATATAAATTTTTCCTTTATATTCAGAAAACCCCGTTTTGTCCCCACAGCAATACAGAACACGTATAAACAAATAAAACACAACACAGCATTCCTAGGTGAAATTCCTACAACAAAGCCCTTTCATTGATTTGTTTATACAATTTGTCCTCTGGAACTGGACTAATTATTTACCATGCAACGAATATAGGCTCTTTACGGATATGACCAAACCATTAAAATTACCCCTGATTTAAAACAGGAAAGCGAACTCTAACGCTTGACACAATAATCCCATTTTGTTGGTCGTTGTTTACAATTCGAAATGCATCTCGTATTGTGTGAAGTTCTCCGTTATTCCCTTCCGTTCATGTTCCATGTTCCCTTAAAAGTCCTGATATTGTTCCATTCAGCTTCATTACTGTCAAACTAAGCCAACCACCCCCTAATCCCCCCCCTCACGCGGTCTTAGTAGTCAGTAATAAGTTTTAAGGTGTACGCCGGACNTTCATCTCTCTTCGGTCCTCAACACCCTGTTCTCAAACACTCTCAGTCTATGTTCCTCCCTTAATGTCAGAGACAAAGTTTCACACCCATACAGAACCACAGGCAAAATTATAGTTTTGTATATTCTAATTTTTATGTTTTTGGACAACAGACGAGAAGTCAAAAAGTTCTGGACTGAATGGTAGCAAGCAATACCCAGGTTCAATCTCCTCTTAATTTCCTCCTGAATCAAGTTTTTATTTGTTATTGTNAAAAATACAGTGTTTCATAGACTGGATACTGTCTCCGTCTTCAGTTAAACCTAATATGTTGCTCCCAATCGATAGAACTGGTCACTGTCTCGGGAGACAGGGAGACGGAGACAGAATCCAGTCTCCGAAACGTTGTGTTTAAAAAAAAAGACGATATTTTAAATAAAAAACAAGACTATGAATAACATCTAGAAATATAATATTTGTATTAATATAGCAACGTCACAGACTTTCAGATCTTACATACACGAGTTGTTTGCAGTGCATTGAGAATGTCTCTGTTATCTGACTAACTAACTAACAAACACCATGGAGCTTAGTCCTCATAGGGAAGCCGCCAGTGGATCAGTTACTCAAAAATTTCCCAACATTTTATGGAACCCGAAGGTTCATTACCCTATACACAAGATCCCTCCACTGGTCCCTAGCCTGAGCCAGATCAATCCAGTCCATACGACCTAATCCTATCTCTCTAAGGTAACACAGGCGAACCCGAACTTACTAACAAAACGCGTCCTTTCAAATATGTGTGTAAGTTGAAAGTTCGTAAGCGGAATTCGCCTTTTCATAAGATAGGTTGTTAAATTTGTTAATCTTACTGATATGTTGGGTTTTTTGACTTTATCCATCGTCCTGGTTTTTAAGATAACAAATATTTGTTATCTTAAAAACCAGGACGATGGATAAAGTCCAAAAACCCAACATATCAGTGTGTTATACACCATCGTCAGAATCCTATAGTAACTACTTGTTAATCTTAATTCGCTAAAATGTTATTAATAACGGGGTTCTCTGTTTGTTAAGAGAACAGATAGCTGTAATTCATAGCTGAAGAAACTGCATAATGAGGAGCTTCATAGCTTGTTTTCTTCGTCAAGCATCATTCGAACGATCAAGTCAAGGAGGATTAGATAGGCAGGGCATACAGCACGAATGGAGAGAAGAGGAAAGCATATAGGACATTGGTTGGAAAGCCAGAAGGAAAGGGACCACTAGGAAGACCATGACGCAGGTGGGTTGATAATATTAAAGTGTATCTTATAGAGATAGGATCGAGGTGGTATGGACTGGATCGATCTGGCTCAGGAAAGGGATCAGTGGATGGCTCTTGTGAACAGGGTAATGAGCCTATGGGTTTCATAAAATGTTGGAAAGCTCTTGAGTAGCTGCACAACTGGCAGCTTCTCAAGAGGGGATCAACTACACGAAGTTTATTAGCCAGTCATTCAGCCAATTAGTTAGTTAGTTAGTTAACTGTAATTTATCAGTTTGTCCAATGTTCATAAAATTGTTCGTGTCCTGAAAAGTTCTTAAGTAGAACTTGGTCTGTATATTCTTCACCATATGTGTCTAGGTCTTCCTAGTTGCATCTTCCCTTCTGGTTATTCCACCAGAATCCTATATGCATTCTTCTATTCCTCCATGCACAAACTTACAAAGAAACAAAATATTTTATTTATTTGTTTATTATTTTACGTTTTCGGGCTGTTTCATTGCTCATGATTCTATTCGTGCACAGTATAGATGTGGGTAATTTTGTCGATAATTCGGAACTAGAAACTGCTTCTATCTTCAGGTTAGAAGTAAGGTGAGTGACCATTTTTGTATATGTAAGTTTTGGCCCAAGAGAGCCATACAGGGGAAGACTGAGGTCTGATTACCAATCCAGATAAGCCGGGGCTTCTACCAGAGCATATGGCATCACATCCCAGAAAATGGCACTCTAAAATATAATTTTTATTAAACAGCAATATAAATCAGCGATACTTTCGTGAACGTTTCACAGTATTTAAAATTTTGGCCATGTGTAACTATCGGCATATGTAGCTCCCATGAGTGAAAATACTTCTCTTTTATAATATATATTTACATACACATATATTTACAACGCATTCAGCGATGTGCTTATTTACTCAACTCGTTAGTGTCAGGCATGTGCGGGTATGTGTTAATATACTACTGTGTCGCGAACACTATTATTGTGAGCAACAAAGAACCGAGATTTATGTAGCGTGCAAGAGAGCCAGAGAGGGAGAGATGTTGAACCGCACGTGGATAGCTCTGTCTCGTTGGAGCATGCGCGTTAATCATTCGAGCGACAAGTGCACTGTTACTCGTACATTATAAAGACTAGTTTATATGCTGGCATGACTGTAGACCTGCTGCACCAAACTTGACGGTACACTTGGATACGGGAATAATCAATCATTAAACTATCCTAAAGAACTCGCCATACAGAGACGTCCTTCTTGAGAAGCTGATAGTATCTTAGCTACTCAACATGATTCTCTGGCCTTCAAAAGAGTCACAGGTTTGTTATTTTGAAGATTCTGGGGTATGAAGCTGTGCTATATAAACTTCATAATTGGGAACTTCATGATTTGTACTCTTCGCCGATTATAATCAGAATATTCAAATCAAGGAAGATGAGATTGGCAGGATATGTAGCACGAATGGTGAAGAAGAGGAATGCATACAGCACACTGAAGGAAAATCCAGAAGGAAAGACATCACTAGGAAGACCAAGACATAGGTAGATGGATAATATTAAAATTTAACTTAGAGAAATAGGATGGATTGATAGAGACTGGATTGATCTGGCTCAGGATAGGGACCAGTGCAGGACTATTGTGAACACGCTAACGAACCTTCGGGTTCCATAAAATGCTGGGAAATGTTTGAGAAACTGTACGACTGGTGATTTCTCAAGAAGTGCTCAGCTGCATGAAATTAGTTAGTTAGTTAGTTAGTTAGTTAGTTGCCTAGATGTTTATGGACGCTACGGAGGAACATACAGTCTCCATGTTCAGTATAAAAGAGAAAGTTGAGAGTCAGAGTCAGAGTCAGAGTCACGTTGCAACTGACGGTCAGTCAGTCTGTCTGTCTTGATGTCGAGCCCCAGCTGGGGCTCATGACCAGGTATTTCTTTTGAATGAAAGTTACTGTCTTTTC
>NW_019724753.1:348204-366067 GCF_002891405.2 Cryptotermes secundus
GCTGGTAACGGGGTTCTGAGCGGACCAATAGAAGCACAGTGAAATTTTTGACCATTGAACGGGCTCTTTTGCAAGATTTGGGAGGATTAATGACCCTGAGAAAACCAATGGGAAGTGCTGTAAGGACAAGTGTGGAGGTGTAAGGGGAATATTGGCCATGAAGTTACTGTTTCAGTGGTGGAGTCGATGGGAAAGTAGAAAATAAGGGCTAATGGCAAAGTTTGGGGAGGTAAACAGAAGAGTCAGAAGAGGATCAAGGCCTTAACAAGAGCAACGTTCGCTTCACCAAATCCGTACTATATCTTTCGAAGTTCGAATTACTATTATACCCTGAAGCTGGAAGCAGGAAGATAGAACGAAACATATGTAATATTCTACAGAACTAGGCGGTATCGCATCCCAGAAGACATTACTATTCATAAACACAGCTGTATGAACTTCAAATCCAACCGATATTAACACGTTTAAAAATAAGTTGGATGAATACAGGTATAGAATTAGTTTTAGAGCTAATTAGGTAGTTGCCTCTAAACCTGAGTGAGAAGCTGGACAAATAAGTCAGCAAGAGCGTTAGTAACTGAAACTGTAACTGTAATATGAATCATTATTCGTGGATTTATAGTGAAAACCTCGTGAGAAATGCAAGTGGAACTGCAGTGTTCGAAGCGACAAATGGTTTGCATGTCAGAGTTCATTAGCGGAACTGCGAACGCTCAGAATATAACCACTGGCTGTTACAAGCAACGAGAGTAAATTATTATATTTAATTAGGTCCAGGCTGTAGAAAGACTCGACGCTTCACCGCCACATGGGATCAAGACAGGCGGTTTCACATCTCATTCTTCTAGCATCGTTTCCGCTTTAAACGGACAGATGGGTGAAAGGTCTACAAGCCTTTCCTTTTTCCCCACAAAAACATTTAGATTTTCGGCTCAATAACCAACCAATTAATCAACTGGCTAACTAACTTACTGAGATGAGGCCGCCCCATTGCTCAAGCGGTTAGTCGCTGACTTAACACCGTAGCGGCCCTGGTTCGATCCCGGGTCTGGTAAAGTGAGATTTGTGGTGGACAAAGTGGCGCTGGGGCGGGTTTTCAACGAGTACTTCGGTTTCCCCTGCCAAGCTTCATTTCACCAAATTCTCCATCATCATAATCACCCGGGGCAAGTACAATAGGCCAATCAGTGGCCGCCTTGCAGAGTGGACACAGTCGGACTCCACCCCCATTAAGCGAATTTAAAAAAAAAAAATTGCTAAGATAAAGATACCCCTATAACAGACCATGGAGTACCATAGGGTTGTGAAACGTTGAGCCTCTCACATTTTCTAGAAAACTGGATCAGAGTTAGCGCTGAGATTGTCAGCCTTACGCGCCGTCCCTTCTTCACCAAAAGGAAGATTCCTCTTATTTATTTCTGTTAGAGGCTCAGTCGACTCCAGGGCCATAGTGTAACTGAAAGGATTATGTCAATTGAAAATATAATGGTCTCATCGGGAATCGAACCTGCGACTTTCCGACTTGCCGCATAGAGCCTCAACCGCATAACTTACTGACTAAATATTAATATACTGAAATAGGATCTGGAAGGATTGAGCTGTGGTCTGATTGAAGTTATTAATATAACAGTTTAAATAGAGGGACTGAGGAACACCTCAAGATATCACAGTGAGGACAGCAGGGGTCAAGGACATTCAGAAGAAGGATTGGCATGCTCGCTACCTCGGTAAACGCACCTACATATGACACGAGCTTGTATGTATGTAAATATTGCTGTCTTCTGCGATGTGATAGGCGTATATTATGGCAAAGAAGCACCAATATTTCGGACGAACGTTACAAATTTTCTACCCTGAAGATGGTGGAAACGAGAAAGTTGATGTAACCGTCACGTTCTACACTTATATTCGGGAAGTTGCCCGTCCGAAATTCGGTTCCGACACGAGACTCATCTTGCTTTACGTCAGTCGGTCCTAGCAAATGTTATGACTGCTTCCTTCCAAATCATTTCCGTTTAATCAAGTATTCAGTCATTCAACGTCTAGATAATATCAGTCATAAAATAATCCACAAAAGTAGAATATCAGGTTTTCACCGGTGGTTATGAAGAATTATATCTCCTTGGATATGACTCCATGTAAGTCGTTGAAAGTAAGCCGACGTTTCGAAGCAACATGACGTAAGCAGAGCTCTGTTTGCCACGTGCTTCAGCCTGGTTTCTTGCGACATGTCAACTTCTGTTGACTTCAAGAATCTATTGACTTATATCCCAGAAGATATAAATCTTAATTTCACAAAAAGGTATAGAGACAGTAGGATTGTCCGAAACGTCGGTATATTTTTGCCATAATACACGGACTCATATCCCAGAAGACAGTAATAATCATAGCTACCGCTGTAAGAACATACAGGGTGATCCTGAATTACTGTCGGGGTTTCGTCATCTATAATTTTCAAACCGGACAGAAAAAAACCGAACTTCTTACGGAACATGGAAAGTAACTCAGAAGATTACAGCGTTGTCAGACAAAACGTTTTGAGCTACACTTTCATATTCCGTCAACAGTTTTATTTCCTCGCTTTCGATTTGTAAATTATAAGCCACGAAAACTCTGACGATAATTTAGAATTACTCCGTACGTACTCACATGTACGCCTGCGGGTTCTGCAGCCAATGGTGGGCTTCCAGTGTACGGCAGGGACCTTCATAGCTTCACTGCCTATATCTAACAGGCGCTCAGCCCAGCGACCCTTTCTGCTACTAATTAAATCATGAGTAAATATAGATCAGTAAGGACAGTGATAACGCTAACAGTTTGCAGAGTTCCAGGAGCAGGCAGGAGACTGAGGATGGGTCAATGGTTCATGATTCGGAAGCATTTGGGCAGAGCGCAATGAATTTAAGGGGAAATTATACATATATCTGTGGTTCTAGAGGCGGTGGCTATGAAGATTACAAAATTGTGGGACCTTTGTAAAGAGCAAGACGTTTCGGATGAAAATATCATCGCCGTCTACAGTTCGAAGAAGAAGCCAAGCAAGAAGCCAGTAGACAGCTATCTGAGTTTACCGCCTCATTCTTGTAGTTTCCTGCTCGGTTTGCTTATCAGAGATTGGAATTAGCTCTAGCGATTGGGCTCAACCGAGTAGGTTTTCAACCTGAGGACGGAGGCAGGGTCCGGTCTCTGAAACGTTGTTTTAAATTAAAAAGCAGTTAAAAATGTAAAGGCGAAGCTAAAGCTATCGCTGCAACAGACCGTGGAGGCCGATAGAATCATGAGATGCCAAGGCTCCCATATTTTCCAGACAATCAGCTCACAGAAGGCAGTGAGGTTTTCAGCCTTGCGCGCCGGCCGCCCTTTACCCCCAGGAAGATTCTGCTACTCATTTCTGTTAGAGGTTGAGTCGACCCCAGAGACATAGTACGGCTGGAAGGATTAGGTTAATTTAAAAATTCAAGTACCTGATTGGGAATCGAACCCGGGACCTTCCGACTTGTAGCATAGAACCTCAATCAACTACGCTACCCCGTTCCCCACCCCCAAAAAATAGAACGATGGATAATACAGATAAATTAAATGATTAGAATTACATTCAGTCAAAGGAATAAAATTCCAAACAAAAATAAAGGACTATATATTTCATTTCTCCTGCATACGACGCGGAATGAGCCCAGTATATTAATTCAGCGTAGTTTGTCTCAGAGAATCTGTACATCGAATCTTGTTTGCAATAACTTGCGTGTATTTCATATGAATATTGTGGGCATATTAATTCAGGACCTTGTGTAAACATTTCCAGTATCCATAGCAACGGATGGATTAAAGGACCGAAGTTCTCCTGAGAGAACTTATCTTCAATCATAGAACTAACTGGTTAGTGGTTATTTAGCTCAAATGGAAACATAACATCCAACCATTCACTGGTCTATTGAATAACATGCATTAGGGAAACTGAATTAAGCCGTCGCATCTAATGTCGGTATACAGACTTAGTTTGCATTTGTGTGCGTGCGTGCGTGCGTGCGTGCATGTGTCAGGCCCATAATACTGGCAGAGCCGATAGAAATTTCAATATTCTTCATAGCTGATAAGCCTGTCACTTACGCCCAAAGTGCTCTGAAAAGGAAACACACGGCGACGTTTTCAGTGAGAACTGAACCTGTTACGTCATGAATATAAGTACGTCACGCGAAAGTATGACGTCAGCCGACATTTATTGATCCATCGTATGTTTCAATAAGAAATTTTTGTACAGAGCTCTATGTTTATATGAAATTTTAACTTTAAATTTTTAGTTATAAGTGGACTTATTCAGTACTGAAGATTGTAAATGTAAATTGGAGATGGGGATAGCAGCTTCTTTAAAACGTTGGTGCTCACCTGGAGTACTCGAAGGTGCAATAACATAGATTCTATCGAAGAAATATGTAATTTTCAATTATATTCTAATTGTAGGAATCTCACAGCGGTGGTTATGAAGAGTTCTACTTTCTGGCATATAACGCCGTTGAAAGTCAACATATGTTTCGGAGGAGCATGTCGCCTCCATCTTCAGGGTCGAAAAATGAGCCGAGAAAGGAACTAGTGTGAAAGGAGATCACGTGAACGGCTACTTCTTCGGCCCTGAAGATGAAGGCGACGTTTTCCTCTTAAGCATCTGTTGACATTCAACAGACTACACCGCGTTATATCCCAGGAGACAGAATGAACTGCATAAATTTATGTACATTATTTTTATTGATTCATCCTAGGTTATACAACAAAGATTTCTTTGTCACATCAAAGGTAAATGTCAACTTATTACTCTCCCTAATAAATTAAGCACCACCCCGAGCAATGGGGATATAGTCCCACTGTTCTTAATTTCGTCACTGGGTGGAGGTGAGTGGTCAGAATTAAGCCCCGTCCGCTTTACCCTCAGGAAACCATCTCCTGGTAGACACAGAACTTGAGGCTGTGGGTACAGAGCCGGTCAGGGCGTTACAAATTTCCCTGTCAGAAATCAAACGCCCAATTCCTCAGTCATCTAGCGTATAGTCTGGTCCCAGACAACTCGTCCACCACGAATTTTATATTGTCACACAGGTATGAACCCGAGACTTCACTTTCGGAAGCCAGAGCCTAACCGCCTGAGCAATAGTACGGCCTCTATATATGGCCTGCTATGGGCACGAGATGACGTCATCTAGATAGTTACGTGCTCGTTACGTCATAATTAGAAAATTATTATATTATATTTTCAACGTGTGTATGATCTTCATTCGCGGATGAGAAATTCAAATATACTGTCACGTGTAAGGCTGATTTATAAGACGAGTTCTGGATTGGATGACTGGATTTATTGACACCTTACACATTCATAACTCAGGATACAGGAAATTACAGCGCTATCACTGATCTACACACCTTGCAGTTCACCGTTGCACAAGAAAAAGGATTCTCAATCTTCCCTAGTCGTAGCCTGGCAACGGATTTATAACAGTCTCACTACCATTTCAACCACGCAGCCTAATTCCTTTCTTGCCATTATTCTGCAGCTGTCAATTCCGAAAACTCTCCTCTTCTCCAAAGCTCATATCCCGGCAGAATGGTGTCCCGAAACTCGACTCTCGCTCTAGACTACTTGGTCACGTCTTCTGACTGTGTCCTTTTATAACCTCTCGGCACGGACCACAGAGAAAAGAGTCTCTATTCTTAAGGAGGCGTGTTTACATATTCGTCGCCTAACACTTGCGAGCGTTGGCTCGCGCGGGAATGTGTTTACCGAGTCGTTGTCTAGCAAAGGCTATACACGTCACAATACTTTCAGAGGAATCTTCTTTTGTAAGGATGCCTGCACAAAATACGACGCACTCTCCTTCTTAGGGTGGATGGAACTTTCTTTTCTTTGTGTGTTTTGTGGCTAATTTTATGGCGCTACCAATCGAATGGAATGAAGTTCCATATACAGAGTAAAAATTACATATGAGAGATATAATTTCTTTTTGTGGGGGCCTGGTACTTTCCGACGTTGTCAGTATCTTGATTATACGTCGAATGTTAGGATGATTAATGAATATTTAATTGGAAAAATATTCGGAAGGAAGCGACTTTGGCGCAATCGAGGTAGTATCACGGAATTTGCTTGTAGGGACTGAGGAAAACCATAAAAATCTTAAACCAGAATAACTGTTCGGCGGCCGAGCTTCGAACTGAGCACCTCCGGAATATAAGTCCAGAGCAAACCAATTCGACTCGCTTAGATTTCCTTCGAGTGTCCAGTGTTCACATTTCTGCTTCCTGTTGCAACAAATTTCGTTTCTGACCGCTGTTATATTAATATGCGTGCTCTTGGAATACAGGGGAATGCAATTAATACACAGACACAAACAAAAGACAAGCAACATGGCCCCCTACGCTTAGAACAGGGATACATTATGACGTTTAAATAAAGCATAAACAAAGTTTTTTTTTTTTTTAATTTACGTTCATAATTTTTTTGCTTGTATTAGTACCATAAAACGATGTTAACGTAATTCCATGTTTGTGAAAATTTTGTAACAACGCATAATTTGTGTTAGCATTTAGGAAAAACGTAAAATTAATTTCACTGTCATTTTCTTCCTTTTTGTGATTCTTTTTTATTATTTTAGTTCCACTAATTACTGAGCTGTTCCTCTCGTTTTGATGATTTCCCCAAAGTTTTGTAGAGGCAACGCAGAGAAGCAGAGAGAGAGAGAGAAGAGTGGGTGCCGCGGTGAAATATGGAACCTCCCGTTTACTCTGACCAGAATAATGTACTGCGGAATATGCATTAATTATATAACTAGCAGCGAATGCGCTTGGACTGTTTGCTAAGCCGCGTTGAGTTTCACTCTGCATGTCGCCTGATGTATACACTGCCCGCACAACTACTTCTCTCTACCTGTCATAATACTGACTGCACCAAATTCATGCTTCCTTTTGAAACAGGACATACAAATATAAAGGTAAAGATGTATCTATGCTTAATTATTTAACCACCACACCATGCAGACATACGGTGGCGTAGAGGTATAGCTCCATCACTCTTGACCTCGGCGCTGATGGAGATGAGTGGTTAGCTTCACTTCCCGGCCGCATTATCCCGGGTGAAAGAACCCTCGGTACCCTTTGAATAGGAGTCTGGATGGACCCTTAAAATTTTAGCCAATCCATCAAATAAATATTATAACATACAGGCAAAAGTTCGAATATGTTTCGGAGAAACGTACTGGCCCCATCTTCAGGATAAAAGACTAAGCTAAGTAAGAAACCAGCAAGAGCATGCAGAAAGCAGAGTAGACAAAATGGGATCACAGCACAGAAGAGAGTAGTTCACAGTTACAGCTATGAAAACCTCAATTCCAATAAATTTACCCGCCCTTCGATCCTGATATAGAATTCTGTTCTTTCTATTCTCACAGTAGATCCTCTTTAATACAGCGGCTAAAATTTTAGCCCTAACAGTTACAGTTAAAACTTCTATCTATCTATCTATCTGCGAAGAATTAATGACCTATTTTCCTTTGGCACATGAACTGCACCGAAAACGACACGTCCAACAATTTTCTAGCGTTGCATGTGTATCCAATGCCGGGATAACTTCTTTACCGTGCCGTTGCCAAGTAACGACAGGAGGGATACGCATACAGATAAACAGACTGATGGGAGGAATGTTGAGATGGGATCAGCTGGCATGATATTGTAGTATATATCAAGTTTAATAAAGTCTGGTTCAGATATTCAAAAGGTAATAGGATGGAGGAGGGATTCACAGACAGTATGGTGATCTCATAAGCCTGCTTCCGATTTTTACAAAATAAGGAAATAGGCTAAAAATAAATATCTAGGATAAGAAGTAAAAAACCTATCCCTGTAAGAAGCCGTGAAAGCCCATATAGCTGTGAGACGTCGAGGCTCACACATTTTCTTTAGACAATTAGCTCACAGATGGCGGTAAGATTATCAGCCTTACGCGCCGGCCGCCCTTTACTCCTCGGGAAGAGTCCTGGTTATCATTTCTGTTAGAGGCTGAGTCAACCCCAGGGCCATAGTGAAGCTGGAAGGATTAGGTCAATTAAACAATCTAGTTCATCGGGACTCGAACCCGCGACCTTCATTCTTGTAGCATAGTACCTCAAACCAACTACGCTACCGCGTGCCCACCATCTATAAGTTACCCCTGTATCAGGCCGTGAAGGCCCATAGGTTTGTGAGACGTTGAGGGTCCCACATTATCTAGACAATCGGCTCACAGATGCCGGTAAGTTTGTCAGCCTGACGCTCCGGCCGCCATTTGTCCCCTGGTTGTTTCCTGGTACTTATTTCTGTTAGAGGCTGAGTCGACCTCAGGGCCATAACGCGGCTGGAAGGAAGGTCAATTAAAAAATCTACGTCATCGGGACTCGAACCCGCGACCTTCCGGCTTGTAGCATAGTACATTAGACCAACTACGCTACCACGTGCCCACCATCAAGAATAATAAAATTCTAATATGTAGAGCTACAATCGAAACAGTAAAATTATCCACTCCTGATTATGCCTCACTCCCTTCAGAAGAATTTCGTTGCATTACTGAAGTTTTGTGTGATGTTCTAGGGGAAAAACTAAGCAGGTGACGCTGAATTTCCGGAAGATCCCATTGATTTAACTTATTTCTGATTTATTTAGAAACCGACCGCCGCTTGTCGGCGAAGTTCGCTTGAGGACTAAATCCACGGATTTCTTTTCCGTTTTTATTTAGAGACTTTGGCAGTAGCTGCTTTTATGTTTAATGAGAAATTAATTGGAAATGACGTGGGAGGGGAACATCATGGCCCAATTTGGGGCACCATTCGGGCACTGTCTGAGGATGATGAAAATAACATAGGCCTCAGTGAGGATATTCGGGCACGGAGTCGAGACTTGAATCCAGAACCTTCTCACTACGGAGAAAATGCGCTGCTACAGGACCGCTCCATTTAGGAACTTCTTGTTTTCTACTGATTGTCACATGTGGAGTGTGTACAAACGGGGTCTGGATTGGTCAATCAATGTATTGAACACTTATACACAACATTCAGAACTACAGCGCAATCGATAATTTCCGCACATTATAAATTACTACAAGCCAAGCCTTCTCCAGCCTGCCGTATTTTAACTAGCCTTTCCCTAGCAACGGCTTCTAACAATGGAGATTCATCAGCTTCTTGCGCTCGGATCCTCTTGTCGCAACTCCCCTTGCAGAACTCTTGTCAACTGTCAACTCAACTATAGCGCCATTTCTTTTCAGCCTACCCTGCAGAGTTCAAATTAAGTGTCAACTCTCAACTGACAACTGACAAACTGAAGTGATCAAGTCGAAGTCAAAGTCAAATTGCGGCTGACGTTCAGTCAGTCAATCAGTCAGAGAGTCTTGGTGTCGAGCCCCATCTGGGGCTCATGACCATATACTATTTATTACTATTTGACAGTTTCGTTCTTGTTACTGTGGGGCGCCCCCTCTGGCGAGAGGACGAGTCTGTCTTTTGTCAGAGTCACTGTATATAGTACTAAGTCACTTATCATAATGTAAAGGATATTTACATTTTACATGTTAAACATGTTAATAAATATATATAAAATACGTGTACATACAGGGCCTCTGTGAGTCAAGGCTCAGTACAGCAGAATATGCCCTATTTCTAATAGTGAAGTGATCAACATAATTTTCTTCAAGACAAGTCCTAGGTGCGGACTACATCGGAAATACCGTTCTTCTATTACTGCATGCGTGTTCGTTTCCGTGGGAACGTGTTTATAGAGCCGTTGCTCAGAAACGGCCATCCCTTCATTCGTCTATTGCATAGCAACAGCTGTACTTGTTTTTTGTTTCGAGGTCTTCATCTAGCAACGGGTCTACATGCAATTTTATTTACTCATTTATAGGTATTTATTCAAGATTTATTTATAGCTTAGTGGAAGCCGGGATAGTTCAGTGGGTACAGTGACAGGCTAAAGGCCGAACGTCCGCCGAAACAGGATTCCATTCCCACTATGTTTAAGGGACGTAATCTTTTCCACAGCGTTCAGACTATCACTGGGGCCCACCCAGGCTTTTGGACCCATCACAGACATACCGGGGCCTATTTCTCCGGGGATACAGCAGCCGGGGCATGGAGCTGACCAACCACCTCCTTCTAGTGTCGAGGTTAGTAATTGTGAAGCTACGTACATAAGTTTCCATTGCGTGGTGCTTAATTAAGAACAAGGAAAACTTTTACATTTATTTTAGTTTAGAAATTTAATGCAGGGCCCTTAAATGGTTGAATGAGTGGAAAACAAATAATTAGTAACAATATTATGTTTTGGGACATTATCCATCGCCTTGTCTCTATCTAAAAACCGTCCTGTTTATTTTTCAAAACACAGCGTTTCGGAGACTAGATTCTGTCTCCGGAGACAGGGACTAGCTCTACCGATTGGGCCCAACTGAATAGGTTTTACCCGAGGACGGAGAGAGAATCCAGTCTCCGAAACGCTGTGTTTTGAAAAATAAACAGGATGGTTTTTAGATAGACAAGACGATGGACAATGTCCATAAACAGAATATTTGTACTACTGTACCGTCGTCACAGACTTTTAGATCTTACTAACAAATAATTAATTGGAAGATGGTGGGCGGAAGTGTATAGCATATTGTATGTGGGGTTAAGATGGTCGCAGCTGCTCACTGCGAGGGGTTAGTTAGACGCAGCTGCTCGCTGAGAATCGCCTTGTAGCGGCCTTTCGTTGCTTAACGACTCTGATGTTCTGCAGTATGATGTACTGGGCGCCACCCAATCGGGAACATGAGACTTTCACAGGGTCGTTAATTGGGCCTTGATTCCAACAAGGCAGTCAACAAGACCCAGCGACAACTTACAAACACATGTATTAAATGTTAATTATTTACATTGTTAGTAACACATATAATGGCTATATACTCGTACAGTCCTTTGTTCCCTTTTTCGGGAGCGACACGATTACGCGTCTTAACAGTTCGAAAACTTGGCTTTGTCTGTCTAAAACAAAGAATTGAGCGTATCACGCCACTAGCTGCTTAGCATGACATCATCCGGTAACAGGTGTTTCTGATTGGCTATACCCTTGGAGGTAACTTATGAAGCTTACATCATGTCTCACTAGACAAAGGGAAAATTGGATCTGAGTTTCGTAAGAAGTCATAAGACGTTGAGTCGTTCCCACTTAATGTAGAGCCCATGACGTAATTCAGCGCGTGATAATTTACGCAATTCCACAAATTCATAATTTAAGTTTTGCAAAATACAGTAGTTCTATAAAAAAATAAATGTATACATAAATTAGGCGAAGGGCCACGCCATAGCTCAAGCGGTTAGTCGCTGGCTTCCCATCGCGGCGGCCCGGGTTCGATTCCGGCTCTGGTCAAGTATGATTTGTGGTGGAAAAAGTGGCTCTGGGGCAGGTTTTCTCCGAGTACTTCGGTTTCTCCTGCCAATCTTCATTCAACCAATTGCTCCACAATCACCCTCACCTGCCATCTGGGGCTGGTACAATAGGCCAGAATTGACCGCAGTATAAGCATGAAAAAAAATAAATTAGGCGAAGTATATTATTAAAAAGGAGTAATCGGTTACATGTTGTTGTGGCTTAATTTGAGATACTCTGGAGAGAATAACGGAAATGATGAAACCTCAGTGGCAATATGAGGTCTATGGGTTCAGATTTGAACTCGGGACCTCCTATTAGAATCAGGCGTAGTAACCTCTCTTATGATGACGTAGGGAAACTGTTTTAATGACTTACCTACATCCATATAATCATTTTACAGCACCGCGTGTTGCACCTCGTCTAAATTACATGGAAGCAGCTCCCAGGTATAAAACTCCAGGTTAGATGAATATTTAATTATTTTCTAATAGCATTTGTTCGATGTTAACTTCGAGATCCGAATTCCAATAAATTACTCGACATTCCCAGTGGATGTCAGTAATTATCTGTATACACATTCACGACTAACAAACAAACAAATGAATATGCTGAAATTGGTTGTTCATACAGAGCACCACATAAAATCAAGCGTAAAGTTTTCTTTTTTTAAAGGAACTTATTTAATTGACTATTATGTCGGTATGACTGTTGCAGAACGTATGGCATTCACATGGCCTCAGGTAATCACGTGGCCCTAGGTGGTTCGCAAAAATTCACATCACATTCGTGTGTCGCGTGCTGATTTGTTTTTGCTTTCGGGGAAATAGTGTTACGCATGCTTTCAGCAATTCGGCTTTCGGTTTTATTACAATTTTAATACCGGTTTTGTAAAATTGGTATAGAGATTATTTCGTACGGAAACTACTTTCGCTCAGGTAAATACCATTCATAAATCACATTAAATATGTGTGCCCTGGCTATAAAAGACAAACTAACAGATCATGGTCAGTTTATACGCATTCGGAACCCTGCTGACCTTCTAGTAACAATCCAGCTTACTCTCTCTGGTGTCCTACCCTTGCAAAAATCCTTATCAGTCGCTTGGCGCTCGCTCCGTCCTGCTTGCTTCTCTTAGTTTCGACCCAAAGACTGCATTACCTTTATCTCGATCATCAGTAAACTTCCGCCATCTGTACGGCCTCATGTGAGATACTAACCAAGTTGGTATAGCGACGGCCTGTAGGCTGGAAGGCAGGGGTTTGTTTCCCTCCAAGGGTTAGTGATCCTGTCTTTCCCAAAGAGTCCGGACCGATTCTGCGGCCCAAACAGCCTCCTATCCCATGGGTATCTTAGGGCTCTTCCTCGGGGTTAAAGCTGACCACTGATATCCATTTAATGCGCAGGTCAAGAATGGTGGAGCTATACCTCCACTCCCCAATATATCTTCATTGCGTGGTGCTTAATTAGTTAAGCACAGGGACAAATCTTCCTTTAACCTTTTACAGTACTTAATTTCGGAAGAACCTCAAATCCTGCAGTACTTGGCTTACATAAAAAGTAAGGTAACTTTATCTCCGTAACAGGCCCTGAAGGCCCACAGGTTTATGAGATATCGAGGCTCCCAAATATTCTATACAATCGGCTCACAGATAGTGGTGAATTTTTCAGCCTTACGCACTGGCCAGTCGCCCTTTTCCCCAGAAAGATTCCTGGTACTCATTTCTGTTAGCGGCTGTATCGATCCCAAGGCCATAGTGCGGCTGGAAGGATTAGATCAATTGAAAAATCCAGTGACCTCTTCGGCATTCGAATCCTCGACCTTCCGGCATGTTGCGTACTGCCCAACCAACTACGCTACCGCGTGCCCCACTAATCTCTTAACTCAGTACAGCGATAGGCTACGGGCTGGACGGCCGGGGTTCGATTACCTAGATGATCAATATTTTTCCCTTCTCCACAATATATAGACAGTCTCTGGGGCCAGCCAGCTTCCTATTAAATGGATACTGGCGACTTTTTCCTCGGGGGTAAAGCGGCCGGGGCGTGAAGCTGACCACTCACCTCCAGCTAGTGCCGAGATCAAGAAAATGTGGATCTATAAACTCGCTCCCCCATACGCTTTTATGGCATAATGCTTCAATAATCCAGTATAGAGACAAGTTTAAATTTTACTTTTACTTTACCTAATCCCTTCGAGGAATCGAACCATAATACCGCAATCATCTAGCCCGTAGTTTAGTCACTATATTGACTGAGCTATGCAGTAAGTATTAAATTTAAACTTCAATCCATCACGTGTGAATGTGTGCCTGAATGAGACCTACTCTCGCAATTGATGCAACTTTAGGAACCAGCAGATGTTCTGAACATAAGAAGAAAAAGTGTGTTCACTTCGGTAACGAATCTGAGTGACTAAGATGGCGCAGGAGGGTCGGGGGGAGGGAGTGGATGGATAGCTTACAGTGGCTATGTCCGGAACCTGCCTCATCTTATCCTCGTTCCTGTGATTCATCACATTTCAGGAAATGCTTACAGAATGACCTAACTGGAAGCAGCTACAACTTCCTACTCTTAACTTAGAAATGAGTCCATTTCTGGACTGAATAGTTTTTGCAGTAAATCTTCACACATAAGCATAGCTGCCGGGAAGATTTACGTTATTTGTGAATAAAACACATTACTGGAGCCTAAGGCTTGGAGCGCCCTCGAAGAAAAACTGTAAAGAATTGTCTGACAAACTTTCTCCTTCTTCTTCCACTTTTCATTAAATTTAACTTTCTCATAAAAAGAGAAACATGATAAACAGTACAGACTTTATCAATTTATTTGCATATAATATTAACAGACTGATAAATTACGGACTATGAAATGGGCGAGGCGTGTAGCACGAATGGGAAGCCAGGAGAATGTTTAAAAATTAGGTAGAAAAACTTGAAAGAGGGAATCAAATGAAGGAGAACATTAAAATTGAGTTTAAAGAAATATACAAAATCGTAGACGGATTTCTTTTCTACCAGGATTGGTACCTGTGGGCACAGTAATGAAGTGCACTGGCTTCTCAAGTAGGATTTAAGTCCAACTATTTCCGCGCGGGGATTTTCTTGCTAATGTAGAAAAATGCAAAAGCTTCTGCTAAGAAATAATAACATAATTTCCTTTCATACGACACGAACTGCATATAAATATAAAACAAATATTAGGACATTTACACACCGACCCACAGGCGGCCCGTCGCCTAGCAACGGCAAGGGTGGATACAGATATACAGAGAAAAAGGTGATCTCATAAACCTCATAAGCATAATATAATTAGGGGGATACACAGACATACAGACAGCAAGGTGACTGCATTAGCCTTCTTTCTTTCAAGTGGGATAAAAATTATTTGCCAAGGATATGAGCGGAAAAGTTCGTGTCATAATTTAATATATAATCCCGAATTTGGTGACTGAACTCAAACCCTTGCTGAAGTCAAGGAAATATGAATCTATACATCCACTCCCCCATACGCCTTCATGGCGTAGTGCTTAATTAGTTAAGCACAGGGCAACTGTACCTTCTTTTCCCGGAATTTAGCTGCAAGGACTAAGGAAAAGCAGACAGATTTTATATAAGGTAGTGGGACCCCGGGCAGAGAATTGAACCTAGGATTACCCACATACGAAGCAGATGAAGTTGAATTTCTCTCTGTGCTTAACTAACTAAGCATCATGCCGTGACCGCTTGTGGAATTGTGGAGGTATAGCTCCACCATTCTTGACCACGGCAATAGGTGGATGTGAGTGGTCACTTCACGCCCCAGCCGTTTTACTCCCGAGTAAAGAGCCCCGCGGCACCCACTGTACAGGAGGCTGGGTGAGCCCCAGAGCCCCTATGGACCCTGTGGAATAGAGACAAATCTCGTTCCCCCGCCGGAAATCGAACCCCATCCTGAATGTTATACACTCGAAGGTTAGGTTAGGTAGGTAGCATGAAGACGTAGGCAGCAGGTTCGTCCTAGTCTTCGGCACATATCTACCAAACTACGTATCGTCACGTCCCACAAGACGTGTTTGTCTCGGACAAGTGGATAAGACGACTTGGAGAATTCAATTGCTTCCACCCGAGCGTAGGGTCCGGAGTCCCACCGCCTCTGCTTCTGTACTGATTGTGAAGCGACAGCAGACAGAGGGGCTTCGGTATAGAGATATTCGGTTCGAATCTCGGCTCGAACAACGGCTCACTGAGATTACTGGTTTCCTTCAGTCACTGGAAGCAAATGCAGGGATAATATATACATCAACTGGACCAAGAGTAATTCCAAATTCTATCTAAAGCATTTGGACATTCATGTAAAGTGCCCTATATGTCTGTCAAATTCTAACCAAATTTTAATGTTACAAACATTTTTAGTGAAATCCCCCAATATAAACTGTCACTAAAATCCGTTCACTGCGAGCCTGTTTCTTTCATGTGGGCGGACAGATAGACTGAGGGACAGACTGGCAGACATCAGGAAGCTAATAGATCTAATTTTAATCGTTGCTTGCATCCTGTTGTGTCCTTAATCAATAGTAGAGTGAGTTTACCCATCACGACAACGATCATAACATATCCAGCAACATCAAAGAACCTCAAAGAACAAAGAACAAAGCGAGACCTCACAAACAAGTGAAAGTGTAACCAATAACATAAGTTGAACTTTAATTCGCGAACTTTTAACAATAATAATAATAATTAAACTGGTTTAAAAAGAACTAGATATTCAGTTGTGAGCGTAAGTAAAAATGAGACTGAAAACAAGTGAAAGTGTAACCAGTGACATGAATTGAACTTCGATTCACGAACTTTTTAACTTTTAACAATTAAATTAGAATAATAATAATTTTAACCTGTGTTTTATAAAAGAACTTGATATATTAGTGAGCGTAAGTCTGGAAAAGATACAAGGTAGAATGAGTGAAAAGTGAATGTGACCGCGTGTAATTATACAGCCGTGTTCATACACCTGAAGAAGACCTATTAAGGTCGAAACATGTAGTGATAATAAAAACGTGTTGTGTAGTCGGTAAATTCACTCTGCTATTAATAGATCTGACTTTGCATTCCACTTTCTTGCCGTCTCTGTGCAGCGTCGGTTGATATCCTCGCTTCGTTTTCTCTTTATTGTCTCTACATGTTTCGGCATAACCGGTCATCATCAGGTGTACAGGCTGTCGTGATGAAGGAATCTGCTGCTCTCTGTAATGCTGTTCTGATTTCCTTATGTAATTACCTCGGATATTAGGTTTTGTGGGTTAACCAGGCGTCTTATTTGAGTGTCCTTGGAAAAGTGTTATGGACGTTATCTTATGGTTAGTTGTTTTATGTCCTTCATCACAACAACCTGTACACATGAAGATGGCCAGTTAGGCCAAAACATGTAGAGAAAACGAGGACACAACGTTAACCGAAGTTGCACATAGACGGCAAAAAACCGGAACGCAAAGTCAGATCTGAGCAGTACAACAAAACGCTGCAATTTAATATTAAACTATGTAATAGGTGCTTAAAGCAATTCTTGCGGACGCGTCCAGCCTTGCGGATCGATGTAACATTAAACTCTCAATTCACATGTTCTTTGCTTAGCGCAGTTTTGCCTCACAACGAACTGCTCTCTAAATAAATTACTGTTCCTAGTAATTGAAAATCGGATCATGATATTAGTTCGCTCG
The DNA here is from genome assembly GCF_002891405.2 of Cryptotermes secundus. Taxonomy (NCBI): domain Eukaryota; kingdom Metazoa; phylum Arthropoda; class Insecta; order Blattodea; family Kalotermitidae; genus Cryptotermes; species Cryptotermes secundus. The sequence continues at coordinate 365,309 of NW_019724753.1, forward strand.
TCTCGAAAATGATGGAGGAGCGAACACGCTTTCCGGAGTTAATCCTTTTCGGTGTGTCAGTTTTTAATTACGTGACGTTTAATTTGACCCTTGAAGTGCCAGTTTTCATTCCTACAGCGTCAATCCGTTATTTCAGGACGTCAGATTTGTCCTTCCTTCATTGTTAAATAGCATACCTCGTACACAGAGATTCCCTAAGAACCTGAAACTTATGTATGGGCTCCGTCACCTGATCTTCAAGGTTAGGGGCGAGACGCGACAGCCAGTTTCCAACGAGGAGCAACCAAAGAATTTGTTCACGAAACCTGAGTTTAAACGGCATTAAGACTATTATTGCAGATCACATTTCATTCTTCAGGACATTATGGCTGGGGCCACACGAGCGCACAAAATGCGTCCGTTGTAACGAACTTCGTGACGTCCGTTGTAGAAATAAGAGAGGCGAATGCTACACTTCCTTCTGGCTCCATTGCAGGAAAAGTACTACGCACCGCATTCTGCAACTGTGTGGTGTCCTCAGCAACGTCCGTCATAGTGTACGTGGGTAGGCTGAAAGTAATGCACACATGCTTGTAGAGCGCGAACGAAATGACCTTCAGAAGCGCGCCAGGTGGCATGTGGAAGTAACATTCCCCCTCAATACGCATGCGCAGCTTTGAGGTCGTTGCGTTCATCCAGTGTATTTCGAGAAGCGGAAGTATGGAGACGTTTTCCAGTGCTATGTCAACGCGAGTTAAACAGCGTGCTGTTATCGAATTT
>NW_019724753.1:366236-381019 GCF_002891405.2 Cryptotermes secundus
TGGGTCTATCGTTAGGACCCGGAAGAGAAAAGACAGAGCGCTGAATATCGACATCCGTCTTCTCCTCAGGCGAAAAAGTTCAAAACACAACCATCCGCCAAAAAACTTCTTTTGACTGTGTTTTGGGATGCTCACCGAGTTTATGTGACCGATTTTCTGGAACGAGGGGCAACGGTAAATTCTTCTCAGTACGCACAGACTCTAAAACACCTCCGGCGTCGAGTTTGTCGTGTCAGAGGCAGCCTGGCGCCAATAATCTTGCAACATGACAACGCTCGTCCACACACCTCGCGCGCAACTGAAGAGGCTCTACGAAACCTGAAGTTTGAACCGATTCCACACCCTCCTTATTCCCCCGATCTTGCAAATTGCGATTTTTATTTTTTTCCTCTATTCAAGAGAGACCTCAAGGGTATTCATTACACCTCGGACGATGAGGTGAAGGCAGCTGTCAAGTCCTGGATTCAAGAAAAGTCGGAAGAATTTTTCAGTGACGGAATGAAAAAACTTGTTACACGTTGGGAGAAATGTGTTAGCCTTAACGGTGACTATGTTGAAAAATAAATATATACTTTTGAAACTTAAGAATTGTACTTTAATGTACTTTTTGCCCGATCTTGCTATTTGTTTTTGTTCGCGCTCTACAAGCATGTGTGCATTTCTTTTCAGCCTACCTACGTACGTTCGTTGCAACGGACGTACTTCGTGCGCTCGTTTGGCCCCAGTCTAAGTAGAATAACTATTTTTTTAGATACGTTTTAATTGTTGGAAGTTATATTTGGTATATTTCGATGCCTTTCAACCTTGATTTTTCCTAAAATTCAGGAATGGGCTGGCAGATAATTGAATCCCCCCGCCTACTGTCTAAAATTAAGAAACTGAAGTCAAACGAACCGTTTCACGGATACTCTATGCCCCAAGTGGGAGCAACAAGAATAGAAGAAGAAGAAGAAGAAGAAGAAGAAGAAGAAGATGATGATGATGATGATGATGATGATGATGATCATCATCATCATCATCATCATATAATATATAAGTAAAACTAGGATTTAAGTCCATCAAATGCAAACAATGTTTTAGTAGTAAAATAATAAAATAAAACGAAATCAAATACATAACATTTTACTTATATGCAAAGGCTGAGGACAATGTATATCACAAAAATAATATAATCTTTCATTTAGAGATACCTAAATTTAAGAAATATTATATTCCTGAACATGACGCCTTGCAGTCCTGTATATATTGCTCCTGCGTCTTGCTTTTGCTTGCTTGGATTACTCTTCAACCATGAGGATGGAGGCAATACGTTCCTCCGAAATTTCAGTGAATTTGTATCTCATGACACGGCATCATATCCCACGAGATAGTACGCTTCAGTCACCGCTGTAAGGACCTTAAATCACAATCTGTCTGTCTGTCTCTCTAACTCCTGTATTCTCAGAGGAGTTCGGCTTGCATTCACAGTATGATACACAGTTCCCTCAGGGCCTCAGCTCTAATCACAGCAGCAACTAAACAGAAGTAAATTCGAACCTCTTCTACCCATCAACACGGCAGAGTATGATGCTAATCAGTTATACCTGGAAGCGTATATCTGCCATGAGACGAGCAGGAAACAGTTGCCGTAATTTCATCAGATTGGAGGGAAACATGAGAAGGCATGTGTTTCCAAAACAACAATGCTAAGCAGGAATATTTAGTGCCATAATTATCTTCAGTCAACCTTGTGTAAGTCGTTGAAACAGCGCTGGAGTGAACTGTTTGAGATCAGCGTCTCTTCTTATTGTCTTCGGATATCTTTTAACCCTATTAGTGCCAACTGTCGAAAATTTCGACGCTAAAATTTTGCTTTCATTAGCAGCGTGTGATACCTGTTAACATTATATCTGAACTATATAGTAAAGAAATGTTTGTGGTACGTGTTACATTTGTATTTACTTACTTACTTCCTTCTCGGCTTTGTGGTCCTGTGAGAACCGTGGCCTACTTTACAACAGGTGAGAATTCATATCTAGTATCCGCCTTTTGCCTCCATCTCTTCAGTCTGAGCTCCCATCAATCATTCTCCACATTTTCCATATATCTCAATCCGCTCATTCCCATTACTTCTCCTAGTTTATGATTTAATTTCAAAAATTTTCTTAGCTATTTTTTTGGTCTACTCTAATCACATGTTACAACTACCCCGAAATTCTTCCTTTTAATATCCATAACCAACTGGGGGTTTTGTATAATCCCCTCAGTTCTTGGTTAGTTCTGATTCTCTGTACCCCTTGTTCTGTTTATAATACTGTCACGTGATTGAGTGGCTATAGAGTGTGTTTGGATGGATATTTTAATTTTTTAACCACTTAAGAGTTCGTAAGTACAAGTAACTATAGCGTTACTGCTAATTAACCAACTCTATGATCATCACAGCACCCCCCTAGACTTTTAAGTCTGCTGTGTCTTCACCAGCCATTGCTCGGCAACGGCTACAATGGTAGACGTTCCCTTTACTCTGCGTTCCCGAACTATGCTGGTGCCTCAGCTATCAGCTTCTAACAGCAACAGCTCACAAGGCCTGAATCTCAGGAGTTCTCTAGCTATCTCACCAACCACATTTAACAAATGTGGAAACTGGCTACGTGGACGATTTATCAATGACGAAGAATCAGAAATTGCCGCTGGAGAATGAGTGTGACTACTAGAGCCAGATTTCTACAGCACTGGAATATTTGAACTCGTACCAAGACGGGACAAATGCATCAATGTACACGGGAATTGTGTTGTAAAATGATGATTATTCAATGGAAAAAATGTCGCTACCTTTAATATTATAATGTATCCTAATTTAATTTGTTTTGCCTTAGGAATATCCTTATTGGAAAATCTTCTACACATTATAATACTGCCACTTGCATTATTTTCAAGGCGGTGACTATGAAGAATGTCGTCTTCTGGGATGTGATGCTGTGTAGGTCTTGTGTAAACCGACGTTTCGGAGGAACGTATAGCCTCCATCTTCAGTGTAGAAAAATCCGAGAGGGAGGAACAAACTCACACGGACTTTTCTTCTCCGAAAATGTAGGCGATACGTTCCTCCGAAACGTCGGTTTACACAAGACCTACACAGCGCCACATCCCAGAAGACGGCATTCTTCAATTATAGGGTTCACAAATCACTAGGGCTGGCCTGGACTCGCTCCATTCTCGTTTACGACTGGACTACTTAGATAGTCTCAAGGCGGATCCATATAAAACACATCCTGTATTGTTGAAAAATGCCTCTTTACAGCGCCGATAACTAACAATAAATGTCCTATTGTTCAGCGCGTTTGCTTCTGCGGGAATGTGTCTAGCGACCCGTTGCCTAGCAATGGGCATGGCGCGGACCACATAGAACTTCTTGCAATACCTTTGTCTATTGTTTCGTGCACGTATTTCGAGTGTCGCCTAGAAATGGGTCTACATGTCAATATTTTATGTGAAAACGAGAACAGTCATCTTTTGCTAAGCAACGGCAACCAAAACACGTTTCAGTAACAATGAATGGACACACAGCAATACAGGAATTATTGGAGTGTCAACGCGCAACAACAGAGGAGCTGTGGGAAACTGTGGTTTTTATGCAGTCCTTCCAGAGCTTATATAAGGAGAAATGAACAAGTGAGTAAGTCGAGAGTCACGCCCAGGAGGTCACGAGATAAATTAGTCGTGAGATGGTATCCAGCCGGCAAAGACTGGAGCATGGAAACAGAAGATGCCTTGTTAGATGCCTCTACCAAGAAACGGCTACAGATGACATAATAAACTCAGATTTAAGGTGTGCAGTATTTATCTGTGGTGTGTGTAAATCTGTGAAACTGTTAGTTGATTGTAGTTACGACTTAGATGTATTCAATAAACCCAATTACCAATCCAAACTCCGTATCTCGTCACACGTGAAAATATACACAAGGTATCTATCTCGTAGCTACATGGTCTCGATACTGACAGCGTCGTTAAAAAATCACGAATAAGACCTCTGTCAGTCCAGGCTCTCGGCAGAAAATTGTGCCTCGTGTTGCATGTCTCATGCTACAACGGCAGGTTAGTTACTTGAAATGCCGTAAGTCTGACCGCCACAAAGATTGACTCTTATAATCTCACACGGAATGAAACTTTTATATAGTAACAAATTATGAGAGTAATCTCAGTGTAAGTAAGATATCTCAGAATTACTTTTAACATAAGCGAGATTAATCAAGTTGGCCCTAGCAATAAATTTTCTGATTTCTGCTGGTGCCCAGTTCGAATCATGGTCGCATCTAAATTCATCTGGCCTAGGACTGGGAACCAATGATAGTCTGTTATGAATGCGATAATAAACCCCAGGGTTTCACTCAAAACATGGAATTTCCTGACCACAAAATGACTATACACGTCTTCAAAACGGTTCTGTTCCGAGAAACTTTAAATTAGTTAGGAGTAAATAATTAATATAGGTTACTACAAAAGCAGTACAGTTAATTTAAATATCATATCGCTATAGAATTTCAAGTAATTTTCAAACTTGTGCTCCAAATGCTTTAACCTATAAATGGTTTCAATAATAATCCCTGATGTACACAATAGTTCACACTCGGGTAACGGCAGAATGAATAAACATTTGTTTCTGTCTTTATGTTCTGCAATTTCCCCTAAATATAAGCGATGGTGGCACCACCAGTGTTAATAACATAAACTAAAGCACACAATAAGAGCGCACGGTAACAATGAGATGCAGAAAACAACGGAAAGCAATTGAAACTTCCGCTTACGAAGCCAAACTATATCCCATGCTCCCCAATTGACTGTCTCTGTCTCTCTCTAGCACACATAGATGTTTCAACCAGAATTCTCTTTATGTTAACAAATATAATAACGCTATCAAAAGAATTAGCTCAGATTGTTACTAATTAACGTTTCACAATTCTGTGTAGTACTCAGGTCAATGATCTTTTCACGGGCATCTTCTGTTATACGCGGGGGTTGCGTACCTGGAAGTCGCCGTGTATATTGACAGCGGGTAGAATGGGAAATGCAAGGACGAACAATGAGCACGATGAAGTAGGAAATGGCGTGAATGTTCCGAAATGGTGGAACGAATTAGGGAAACTGCGCGCGCAACTCACCGAGCCCGCGCGGCAGCTTCTGTTACGGCGGCGGATAGGAAAATGAGGCTCATCATGACAAAAATAAAACCGTGGATATGCGAAAAGTGGATAAACAAAGTAAGTAAAACGAGAGTTGTGTATATACTCGTAAAGAAGATAGGGCTTTCCCGCTACCTTTGTTCGACGTGTACAATGGAACAAAGTTATGCACTGAATCAGAGAATGGCAGCAAACGGTCACTATTCTACCATTATGTAGTTCACTCTTGCCAAGAAATTTTCTTTTCGAATCAGTACCGCTTAAAGGGAGTTGCCACCCCATCAAGTCTGGTACTTACGAAATACAAATATTCCTGTCGTACCAGAAAGTTTCAAGTAAGTTAAAGTTGTCCCTGAGCTTAACTAATTAAGCATTATGCCATGAAGACGTATTGAGGAGTGGATTTATAATTCAACATATTCTTGACCTCGGAACTATTTGGAGCTGAATGGTTAACTTCAATTTATGGCCGCTTTAACCCCGGAAAGAGCATCCGGTGCCCACTGGATAGGATGCCGGGATGCCTGAGAATCGGAATGGATTATGTGGAGAGTGGAAAATTTTTTACCGCTACCAGGATTCGAACACCGACCCTTCGGCCCTCCAGCCCATAGCCAGTTACTTTGCCGATTACGGAGGCCAGTTATAGTTTCATATTATTTTATGATATATTTTAATTTAATTCAATAAAATTTCTAAAATTTCAGTGGCTGGTATACACACGACCCGCTTCATTATTGCCCATAGCGTGTATATAGTCTTCTCATGACTTTCAGAATAAACAGCGATTATTCTCCTAAACTCCATCAACTGGTTAGTTTTTGTAGTGCAGAAGTATTGTGTTAAATTTGAAATAGGAATAGGATTTAGGATTTTTTTAATATTATTCAGGTAAATTTAATTGAAATTAAACATTCAATAGATTTTCAGTGCTAATTTTAAAGTCTTCGGAACTGAGGACGCCCTTCAACACTGCACCTGTTTCTCTCACTTCAGTGGCAGGAAGTAGCGGCTTGAGCTGTAGGTTCTATCGCCCTTAATATCAACCCTCAAATTCCCAGTAGGGGCGCTAGAAGTAGCCACAGAGTGGAAGTTCCGCCCCGGTTTATCTGTGGAACTGTTGGGAACTAGCAGATGAGATGATTTACAGCGGGAGATGGGCTAAATGCATGCTGACGGTTCGTAATTATTTCAACCGAACTAGACAGCTTACGACAAGGTTTCTCCTCCAGAATTCAAGAGATCCATTGAGTGGATGGGAAGTTTGGGTAATCTCATGAGGACTTAGGTTAGCACAATACAGTTATCTTTATTTCCATTTAGACTTGTATACTCCTAAGTTCAGCTTCATCCATGATTAGACGTGCTTATTGAGGGGGTGGAATATTTCGTGAATATGAGACGCAAATACCCTTCGTGAGATCTGAGGTTCTCAGGCAATCAATATGAAGTTTGAAGAAAGTCGTCTTCTGGGATCTGGCGCCGTGTATTCTTTGTTTCAGCCGACGTTTCGGAGGAACGTATCGCCTCCATCTTCAGGGCAGGTGAATTGCGCTGCGAATACAGAGAGCTATTATGTGACTTCTCACTCGAACTCAGCACTACGGTGTCTGAACGTAACTCTTGGCTATTCTGGCAAATGTCAACTTTAAGACTTTGCGGATCGGCGATTTAAATATTTAAATCGCCCTGGGGACCGGCATTTTTACACCTACTACCCTAACTTGTGCACTGCTCACTTTAAAAATTAATATAAAACATCCTAATTAATTTTATGAGCTACTGCTCTCTGTATTCGCATCGCGATTCACCTGCCCTGAAGATGGAGGCGATACGTTCCTCCGAAACGTCGGCTGAAACAAAGAATACACGGCGCCAGATCCCAGAAGACGACTTTCTTCATAGTCATCGCCGTGAAAACCTAAAAAATTACAATATGAAATTTGTTTTCTGGTATGTGACGCCGCATAGTTTGGTACAAAGTTACAAAAAGTAACACCTTCAAAGAGGATTGCTATGTGAGAGTCGACGTTCCAACCGTGGTGAATTACTGTCCTCTGATATGTGACGCCTTGTAGTCATTTTGTGGATTAATTTTAGACGCTGTGAGTTGCTACACTATATAGCGTCGACAGGGAGGACGACGGAAGAATAATGAATTGGAAAGGATTTTGAAGGAAGTAGTTGAGGCTTAATCTAGATACTACACCGGTATTCGCCTCAGAAAGGACTAGGTGTCCCTGCAGAGATTCGAACACACCTGCTCCTGAATACAGATCCAGAACAGAATCGCTATGCCAGTAAACTAGAACTAGGTACATCTTGTAGTTGTAAATAGACTGCATTGGTCATGGAGGCCATATAAGGAAAAGGGCGAACAAAATACAGGGGGTGCGCAAAATTATGTAAACACTACGAAATTTAGGAGTGTAGTTTGCAAATGTTGCCTACTGCCCCACAGGTCAAGAGGTTAGTCGCTGACTTCCCACGGCGGCGGCCCGGGTTCAATCCCGGGTCTGGTCAAGTGGGATTTGTGGTGGACAAAATGACGTTGGGGCAGGTTTTCTCCGAGTACTTCGGTTTCCCCTGCCAATCTTCATTCCACGAATTGCTCCACAATCACCCTCACCTATCATCTGGGGCTGGTACAATAGGCCAGAAGTGGCCGCAGTACAAGGAACTTAGTCCCACATCACTAGCAAAAAAAAAAAAAATGCTGTTGGCTACATTGAAAGATAATCTGTTGGTAACACTGAATGAAGCCTACAATCCAGAATGCATGGTTCGGTTCCAACACTGAAACAAGATGGAGGTTCTTTGATAGTTTTGGCAGTACTGTGTTGGTCCTATTATTACCGTTCATGGCTGAATTACTGCAAGGGGCTACGTGGACAGGTTGGGTAATCAGGTTCATCCCACGATCCAGATGTTATTTCCGAACAGCGATGCAGCTTTCCAAGAAAATAATGCCCACATTCACACAGCTGGAACTGTTCAGTCATGGTTTGAATAGCATGAAAGTGAACTTCAGCATCCTCTCTTACCAACACAAGCACCAGGTTTGAACGTCACTGAACCACCCCGGTCAGTTTCGGAGACTAAAATGAGGAACATATTCGCCCTTCTAACATTTCTTAAGCAATTTGAAGATGTTCTTCTAGAAGAATGGTATAAAATCCCGCTGTTCGAAACAATTACGAGCCCATTCCAAGAAGGCTTGAGACTGTAGTGAAGGCAAAACTCTGTCCTGCGCCATGTTAATAAAGATGTACAGTAACTGTAGTCTTTCCCAATATTTTGCCCCAAACCCGAACGTCACGTCTATACTCAAATCCAATAGATTTAGGAGCCGGGATAACGTGGTCGGTATAAAGACTGGCTACAGGCTAGACGGAGTTCGGGTCCCGGTAGGGACTTGGGGATTTTCTCTTCTCCACTTCGTCCAGACCGCTTCTGGGGTCCAGCTAATCTCCTATCCAATGGGTACCGGGTGTTCTTTCCCTGGGGGTAAAGCGTCAGGGGTGTGAAACTGACCACTGACCTCCAGCTAGTGCCGAGGTCAAAGAAAAAGTGGATCTATACATCCACTCCCCCATACGCCTTCATGGCGTAGTGCATAATTCGTTAAGCACAGGGACAATTTTACCTTTACCTTTACATGTAGATTTTCCCTGGGCTTAATTAATTAAATATCATGCCATTAAGACATATGAAATAATAGAGGTACAGTTTCATCATTCTTGACCTCGACAATAGATGGAGGTGAGTGACCTGATTCACGCTGCTGCTGATTTACCCCTAGGAAACAGTCCACGGTATTTATTGTTCGAGGGGGTGTGGGCCCCAAGGCCGGTTTGGACGTTATAGCTTTGCGAAAATTAATGCGAATTCCATATCTCCGCATTTTGACAGATTGGTATAAGCAGGCTATGCACATTTTGCCGATTCATATACATCACTTAATGACGACAGTTTACCGATGAAACATGTGATTCATGAAAGATAAGAGAAAGTAAAATTGTCCGTGTGCTTAAATAATTGAGCACTATGCCTTGAAGATACATAGGGGGAGCGGAGGTATGGCTCCAGCATTTTTTACTTGGCACTAGAAGGAGATGAGTGGTAAGCTTCATGCCTCAGCGGCTTTACCCCGGTGCCCAGTGGGTAAGAGGCTGGGCTCCAGAACTGCTCTGAACGCTACGGGGAGGAGCCAAAATATTTTCCCTATAATGAATTTAACTCCAGCCGTCGTGCCCTAGTTCGACGCTCTACCGACTGAGCTGAGGAAATATTCATAATAACACGGTTTTAATGTAATTTAGTGTTTTGTTGAATTTTATGACGTAGGAATGAACACGGGCAGGATGCAAATCTTATGAATAAGATAATGACTCATTTTCTATTCCGCACATCCATCGCAAAAGATCTAGGAGTCGTACCTCGTCTACAGCAACTTACAGTGGCAGTACAGGGCAGAATGGGGATGCGGACACAATGAAGCAGTTTAGTCGCATACAAATGTGCACCTGGATTGGGGTTGTGAGGACTCCCTCTTTTTTGTTGTGCATGTGTGCCGCATATGTCCAAATTCTGAAAAAGAATATTTTTTTTTCGTTTCAAAACCTTCTTCACTAAACTCAGTTAAACTTCTACCGCCCCCTTCCCCCCAGTCCCTGTTTATATATGTGTTCGCCAAAGCACGAGGGGCAGAAGAACAGGATAGAGAAGATGTCACTGTGAGGGGCCCCATATACGTGTGAAAAAAGAAAAGAGAGACAGAAGAACCAACTGGAACGTGAAATAATAAAATTTGAAGGGAAAAGCTACTTGAGAATTCACAGCACAACATTTTCCTAATCTGTTTCCTCAACACCTCCCCTTTGAGTGGTTGGGGGGATGGGGGGGAGTTTAGGGATAGGGGAAGATTGTGACGAAAGGTAAAGGTAAGAAAACAAAGAGAGGATAAGAAGATGTCGTCTTGAAGAGAGCGAAGAATAAAGAATCCGTGACAAAAAGAAAGAAAATGGATAAAAAGTGCGAAAAGGAAGCCAAACAAAGCAGCTCAAAATGCAAATTATTCCACTGATTCATACAAATGTATTTACTCATGAAGAATAGTTATCTTCTAGGATGTGACGACGTGTAGTCTGGTAGAAATTTGGTGATATTTTGATAGTTCTGCCTGATGCTTTCTTCTTGTTAGTAGTATTTCTGTTTATTTTTCGAACCCGAAAATAAAGGCAACACTTTCCTACGAAACACTGAAAAACATCTACACGACTACACGGGTTCACATCCCAGTAGATATTAATGTTCATATATACCGCCGTAAGAACCCCATATCAAAAATATTGTCATGTGTAAGGGTTTTGCGTGACTTACAGACAGGCTTTGGATTGAACGACTGGACATACATCGCATTAACATCTCATACATTCACACAACTTGGCACTACAGGCAATACAGCGCCGTCACCCTACTACGCACTTTACAGTTCGCCGTTACACACACGCGCTAGGGTTCTCAGTCTTTACTAGTCTTATCCTGGCAACGGATTTATAACCGCCTCACTGCCGCTTCGAATCACACATGACGTCTTCCTTTCACAGCCTAATTGAATTCTTGTCATTTCTTCCCAATCACCTTCGACTGCCATCTTCAGAACTCGACCCAGTTCTCGACAACAATTCTCTTAATAGATCTTCATTGTCCCATTATAACTCCTCAGCACGGACCAGGCAGAAAACACAGGCTCTCTATTGTTAAGAAGGCTTGTTTACTGATCCGTTGCCTAAAATAGACGCCCAAATATTTTGCGCCTACGCTTCCGCGGGAATGTGTTTACCGAATCATTGTTTAGCAATGCGTCTATTCGTTACAATATATATTCATTATTAATTAAAATGTTGTTAATAACTGAAACTATACAGCGTTGAGTGGTAGAATATTTAACGAACAAAAAACTCGTCATGGATGCGGAAGAAAGCGGCAATTTGAGGTATCATCCTGGCATTTACCAGGAGAGAACAAGGGAAACGAAAAATAAATCTCAGCATAACCGATGTTCTGGTTTATGGAACCGTGTTGTCTGGTAAGAAGTTGCCGTGTTCAAGGTAAAAGTTATATTCTACCCTGAAAATGGAGGTTCCTCAGAAGTGAACGTTCAGACTTAGGTTGCAACACCCTTTAGTCAACCAGCTGATTAGGTAATTTGCAAGAAGTTCTGGTAGGAACTAATCGCCTACTTACTTTTGATATGACACGGACAGCACAGCAAACGAAAAAATTAGGAAGGACATACAGGTAGCAAGGTGATTTCATAAGCCTCCTAGCAAAAATAATGGCGGATACACAGACAGCAAGGATGGTATGCAATGGATTCATCTGGCTCAAAATAAAAGCCAGTGGGGGGTCGTGTGAACATAGCAATAAACCTTCAGGTTCCATGAAATATTGTGAAATTCTTGAGTACTCGTAGCAGAGCGACTGGTGGTTCCTCAAGAAGTAATCAGCTCAGTGGAGTTAAGTTAGTTAAGGCAGAAATTCCACTTTTCCGTGTACATTCATTTCCACCTTAAAAATGAAGGCAACAGGTTCCTCCGAAACGAAAGTTCATATTGCGGCCTTCTGGGTTAAGTCCTCAAGGATTCGCGAAATATTTAGCATCTGATGATGGGGAAGCAAAGAAACACGGGCTTCTGCATCAGCATGATAACAATTTCCATGTAACCAAGTCCACTCGCCACGTACTTCGGCCTCTCCACGAAGCCTGAATAATGGATACCATCAATAAACATCCAACCGCAGGAGCGAAAAACAGAGTAAACACAGGAAATCCCGCATAGCCAGTTACGTCACGTGACCCGCTCCAAAACAGAAGTGCTCTCTCTAAACAAAGTTTTGTCTGCATGCGGTAATGATGTGGGAGTCTGGATAACACAGTCACTGCTTTGACTACACTCGGCAATATTTCGCTTGACCTGTCAAGGTCATAACCACTTCACCCGCCCCTCCACTTTTCTTCTCGTCAATGAGACACTTCACCCGTAGAGAGGCCCCGCAGAAGCGCAGTGGGAGCTGATGTAATGACCTTGAGAAGCCAAATGAAATATCCTCGACTACAGGCTACTGGCGGGACTGTCGAGGAATCATAGTTCGATTCTCAGCATGTGGAATAATTGCTCACCTTTCCACGACATTCATATCGGCTCAGGGACCATCCAGCCTCCAATCAAATGGGATCTGAAGAATTTATCCATGAAGTAAAGCAGCTGGATCATGAAGCTAGCCGCTAACATGCACCTAGTGCCATATAATGGATCTATAACTCCACTTCATATACGTCTTCACGGTGTAGTGCTCAATTAAGAACAACAAATTTATGGTAATGATATGTTACATATACAAAGAACAGGATAGGTAAAAAACGCTTCGGTATTGTGGGATATTACACCACATACTCTGGTAAACAGTTGCCAACGTTTTAGAGGAACCTGCTGCTTCTACATTCAGGGTAGAATTAAATATAAACAGCAGATTCCTTCAAAACGTTGGTAAATTTCTGGCATAGGAAATGTTGTAACCCAGAAGACAACGTGGGATCCCATAGATAAAACTGTTCCTGTGGTTAATTTAGTGCCATACAATGAGGATGTATGAGTGCATCTACACCCACACCACATGCAGGCGAGTGTTAGTGAAATTTAGTCACGAGTCATCAGGTTCAGGGCGACCAGAAACTTCAGTAATCCGTTTCACTAGCGATACGATAAATGACTGAAAGCAGGGGTCAATATTTATAAACAAACAGAGGTTTGTAAATTTTCATTGAAGATATTATAATGTTAAAATTCAACTCATGTATTTTTCATTAAATTTGTTGACGTTGTAACCGTACTGTCAAACTCAGCTTGATTTAATTTAGTATCATGTATTGATCCATGTTAATTACCATGTTCGATTAGTTTTACTTGTACAGGCAGCAAATGGACAAGAGGTACATAGGCTATTTCTTGCTCTCAAGAAGGAGACATCCCGACTCTCGAATGAAAACGACTGGTTAACGCAGATACAAAGTGAAACAGGAAGGACCCCCACAGCTTTTTCTTAGAATTTTACTCGTAACTTTGCTTGTCGGAATCCTTTGAGGATACGATATGTGACAGGTCCTGCACCTCGTAACTTAAAAGTGGGATTGCCCGGACCCCAAGCCAAGCTTAACATTTATCAAGCTGCTGACAAAAATTACGTTAATTCTTAAGAGTCTAAATTCCCTGTAATCCTTAAAAGGACTGGAGGAATAGTTAATTAAGTGTACTCCTATTTTTCAAAAGTGACCAACCCTCGAAATTTAGGGAGCTGACTTCTGGACCGACAGGAAACAGTCAGGACCCCGAGTTTTGAGAAGTCATTCTGCTAAGTTAGTTGTTTTCCGACTCAAGAACCATCCAGACGTAAAATCTGCAACCCTCCGAAATTTGTTATAAATAATGTACAATTTGTGGACTTACTACGCATAAAGTGTTCTAAAGTATAAGCTCTGTGTCATAAAGTGTGACTGAAACGGTAACTTAAAGTATAAGTTAAGTGGAATTTACAATATCGGAAGTATCTTTCAAACCCAGTAAACAGTTCGGTATTCGAACGACAATCAGTGTGATACTCAACTTAATAAGCAAGTGTTTCCAAGGCATTCATCAACCTAGTAGGAATAAAGTGTATTGAGGCACAATGTGTGTGTGTGTGTGTGTGTGTGCGTGCGCGCGCTCTAACAGGAGTTCCCACTCCCAAACGACATTGATAACAGAATCCTAGCTCTACTAGCGGAACTAGCTACACACAAGAGCAGTCCCTTATCAATCCTTCACCCCTTTCATAAACCTGTAAACTGATAGTATCAGTTTACTGGTTCCAAAACTAAACACATTATCCTAAATATCAGAGGTGTGTAAGTATGATAAGTGGAACAGGGTAAAGCCAGCTGTAGCAGCCCAGCTGCCAGCGGCCAGTGACGACAGTTAATGTAAGTGGACAGACAAACTCGACGGGGAAAAAGAAATTGGCAGCAACGTAAGCATAGGACGGTTAAAGGAGGAGTGGCGTCAAGCAACGTAGGGCCAAGAGTGATAAAAGACGGTTATAAAGAAGAAATGGCGCCAAACACAACGGTTGGTCGGTTATAAGAAGAAAATGGAGGCCCACGTGGAAATCGGTTAGAACGTATAGAAATACTTCAGAATATACTAGTATTAGGAATAATTCAATAACATTTATTTATTAAAGTGCTTCACAGTAGGTACAAAGCAATTAAAATGGCAAAGCTATCCCTGTAACACGCTGTGAGCCCATACGGTTGTGAGATGTTGAGGGTCCCACATTTTCTAGACAATCGGCTCAGAGATTACGGTGAGGTTCTCAGCCTTATGCGCCGGCCGCCCTTTACCCCCAGGAATATTCCTGGTAGCCATTTCTGTTAGGGGCTGAGTCGACCCCAGGACGTGTCCAGTGTCGTTGGAAGGATTATGTCAACTGGAAAATCCAATGACCTCTTCGGGAATCGAGCCCGCTACCTTCCGGCTTGTAGCACAGTGCCTCGACCAGCTACGCTACCGCGTTCCCCTGGTA